>NW_005054767.1:44927-54465 GCF_000277835.1 Geospiza fortis | reverse complement strand
CAGCCACTGCTCCGAGGTTCCTGCTACAGTCCATTTCACCATCTGCACGCCTGCCATCACCACATGAGAGATGCGTCTGAACTTGTGCCACAGCGCCCCCTGCAGCTGCGAGGGAATCCTCGCACCTGCCCTGCCCATCTGGGAGCCAGCAGCATCCCTGCTGGCTGTGACCATAACTACACTAAAGGGGAAAGTGCTTGACAGCTGAGAGAAGGCTGTTACTGGGTTTCTGGTTTTGTTTGTTGTTGCTGCCATAGTTATTGTTGTTCGTTTGCCTTGTTATACATATTAATACTAGTAAAGAACTGTTATTCCTTTTCCCATATCTTTGCCTGAAAGCTCCTTAATTTCAAAGTTATTATAATTTGGAGGGAAGGGGATCAACTTTTCCATTCCAAGGGAGGTTCCCACCTTCCTTGGAAGACACCTGTCTTTCAAACCAAGACACTGAAAGACTACATTTTGGTAAAGGATTATTTGGAAGCACGAGACCCCAAACCATCTTTCTAACAAAGGAGACACATGACTCTTAGACCTGCCTCTAGGATATTTATACACACAGCCCCCACCTTTTTTCATTGGAACAAGTGTTTGGCTACTAATAAATAGTAGGCTTGTTTCATGGTCTGTGACCTGAAGACTTTGGTTCCCATTAGGTTTTGGCAAATACCTCTTTGGATGTCTCACATACGAAATGTAAGATCATTAAGATAAAACAGAACACAGTCCCAGCAATAGCAAAGGGTTTCACAATGACCCAAGAAGCACCTTCTAGTAATTTATCACAGAGATTTCATTGGATTAGGCCCTTTCAGTGAGCAGATATCTCAAGAAGCTCCAAACTGCAACAGAGTCAAAAGGATCCATCAATGAAGCCCAGCTATGTAGCCTACCTCCTAACTGTTCCCACCGAGGTCCACAGGTCTGCAGTTTTATTTCCCACAAAACTTTTCTCCTCAGAAAACAATTGGACAATTTAAGTATGAAGCTCCCTTTAAATGAGTCAGAGGAATTAAAGAGATGAAACAGAAAGAAAAGTACCAAGGCTTCCATTCATTAAGCTACTTTTACAGTCACTTTTGTTTTGTGAATATTCACTATTTTACCCCTCAGAAAGTTACATTATCATCCAAGGAGATAAAGGAATTATTTTGTTGGATTTTCACAGTTCAATAATTAGATAATCCGACTTAAAAATTAATGGGCTAGGCAAAATACAGGTGTATTGGATGCTGAAATGTAAATATGTTACATAACAGACATATACATTTATGCTTACAGTAGTGTATGGCCAATATGAAATAGCCAAAGGCGAAAAAAATAATCTCACGTTGGAGTGGCTCTGGTTGGGATGGACAGCAGAATGGCCCCACTGGCTTACTCAGAAAGCATTAACCTTAGGCCATGGGAAACATCTTGTTAAGTTAGGGCGAGCAGCATGAAATGAGCATGGAATGATGGGAATACTTATGCAAAGTAAGACATTCCATATAAGGCCATGTCCTGAACCCTACCCTCTGATTGGTTTACTACAGTTTCCTTATTTAGTCAAGTTTTGTTCTCTACCCTGGTTAGATCCTGTCCCCTCAGCCCTGCCCCTCAGATAAAGTTCTGTTTGCCCCATTGTTAGGTCTTTGGATCTTGCCCCTTGTACTGTGCACGGCTTCTCCACATTTGTTATTTACATGCATTATTAAAGGTTCTTATTTTCCAGGCAAATCCATTGCACTCGTCCTTTTATTTATTACCACACTCCCGGCTGACCTGGTCTCGTAGTCACACGTGCCGGCATGACAATCTTGTGCACAAAAGCTTTATATATGTTCTCAGAATGCAGGATCAAGTTCAGCTTGAATCCAAAGTATAACTGCTGACAAGGTTGAAGAAGCATCATCCACATTTTTGTAGCATAGGCTACACAGAACATACCTAATTCATTGGTTAAAGTCTGACAATTAAGTTACCTACTTTCAATCAGCTTGATGTTGGTATAAATGCAGACTAGACTGGTATCAAAGTTTAGATACCTCAGGGTTGTGGTTTAACCCCTGAAGGCACCATATGAACTACTATGAAAAAATTAACTATATCACAGACAAAACCTGTACACTTAGCACAAAAAACCCTTACTTTCTATTCTTTTGTTCCACAAACAAAGCCTTGGGACAGGCTAAAGCATTTAGATTCCTTCCTTTGCCATCACCTAAAAGGTTTGTTAGATTTTTTTCAAAAACTTTGTACTATGTGCTAAGATGAACAGTATAATTTCTGAGGAATGGAACTCACCGAGAATGAGAGCGACTTCTTGATCCCCACCTTTCCCTAGATCTAGACCGTTTTTTCAGGGGACTTCTGGATCTTCGTCTGTCCTTTTGTCTTGAGAGTGATCTGTTGCCAGATCTACTTCTATACGAATAATGCCAGAAGAAAAATAATATTGAAACTTCATAAAAATTAGGTCAACCAAGAAGGGAAAAAAACCCACATAAATCTTGCTTCACTACATAAAATTATATAGTTACACTTCAGTAATATACTGCCAATCAACATTTTTGTTTTTTACTTTAAGCTTCACCAGGTGCATATGCTCTCCTTTGAAACAATGCACCATTTAAGTAATACTCATGTACTCCTGGTAACATTGGATGACAGCAGAGACAACACCTACGTGCTGTGTGACCAGGTGGATGATCTGCTCTGCCTGGTGGCAGAGCTTAAAGAGGAAGTGGAGGGGCTGAAGAGTATCAGGGAGTGTGAGAGAGAAATAGATTGGTGGAGTCACACCCTTCCATCCCTGAAAAAAAATGCAGTGGATGGAAGCTCAACAAGAGTTGGAGAAGCCCTGACCCTCTCACCATCAGGCAGAAGGAGACCTAAAAAACGGAGGGGAATGGAAACAGGTCTCTGCTCAGGAGGTAGGAGAATCCCCTTCCGGCCTCCCTCGCATTCCCAGGTGCCCTTACAGAATAGGTATGAAGCTCTTGAACTCAAGGATCAGGCAGATGATAGTGAAGATCTATCTGAGGGGCTGACCAGAACAAGTCAGTCAACCAGACGGATCCCAACTATGGGTGTTAAGAAAGAAAGAAGGGTAATTGTAGTAGGTGACTCCCTTCTGAAGGGAACCGAGGACCTGGTATGCCAACTGGACCCATCCCGCAGGGAAGTCTGCTGCCTCCCTGGGGCCTGGGTAAAGGATATTACCAGAAGACTCCTTGGACTGATTCAGCCCTCTGATTATTCCCCACTCCTGGCTGCCCAGGTTGGCAGCGATGAGGTTGCTGAGAAAAGTCCTAGGGCAATCAAAAAGGACTTCAGAGCATTGGGGCAACTGCTTGAAGGGACAGGAGCACAGGTGGTGTTTTCCTCAATTCCTTCAGTAGCAGGGAAGAATGCCAAAAAGAACAGGAGAACCCACCTGGTCAACATGTGTCTCAAAGATCAGTGCCATCGGTGGAATTTCGTCTTTTTCAATCATGAGGTGGTTTATACAACACCAGGTCTGCTGGAAACAGATGGAGTTCACCTGTCTAGCAAAGGCAAAAGGATTCTAGTCTGTGAGTTGGCAGGGCTGATTGAGAGGGCTTTAAACTAGGTTTGCAGGAGAGAAGGGAAAAGACCGGGCTCAGCAGAGATGAATTAAGGGACGGCATGAGTGTTGGGGGTGAAATCAATAGCCCAGCTGTAGTGCATCTAGACCTCGCTGGCTCTGAAGTATGCTGGCCACACTGGAACACACTTGCAGTCTTACAGGGATGAGCCATGTACTCCTAAGCTAATAAAAGCCAACAGGGAAACACCAGAAAATTATCTCGAATTAAGGGGTCTTCTTCTACGAAGGCAACACACCTAAAAGCCCAGCTGAGGTGCCTCTACAGCAATGTACACAGCATGGGCAACAAACAGGAGGCATTAGAAGCCACCATGCTGCTAGAAAGTTATGACCTTGTTGCCATTACTGAAACTTGATAGGACGAATCCCATAACTGGAGTGTGGCTATCTATGGCTAAAGGCTGTTCAGAAGAGATGGGGGAGGAAGGAGAGGCAGATGAGTTGCCTTCTACATCAAGAAGCAGATTGAGTGTGAAGAGTTGTCTCTGAAGAACAGCCATGAGCAGGTAAAACAGCTTGAACAATGCCCTATTTTTCAAAGCTATTAGTGGTGAACTAAGAGGGGGAATATCATGCTGCTTTTGGTGTTGAATTATGCTACAGTCAGTTTGACTCATCAATCCCAAAGTTAAGCATCTTAATATGGAGGTGAAGATGTAGCAGATATGGTAAAGTATCCTTAGCTAAAAATGCTAAGCTGGCACAGTTGGCCTGGAGACATATAAGTGACAGTCAATCACTTTATACTATAAAAGTTCAGTCCCAGTTTCAAATGGCAGGTTCTTGTAACACACCCTTTCTTGGAGTGTGTATGAAGATTCCTCCCTTGGGTGAGGGCATCCCTCAAGGTTACTCCTTGAGGCTGAAAGAGACCAGAGTTGTTAGTATGGGTGAGTAACATCAATCTCTACTTAAAAATTGGGTGGGTTTGGTAGCTTTAATATAATTGCTTCAATATAGTACACTATACTATACTAGTAGTTTTAGCTTCTATACTCTGTAGTAAATAATTCTGATTAAGATCTTTTTGTCTAATAATTTATCATAATAAATAATTAATTTATCTATATCTATATATATATCTATATATCTGGTTTGCCATCCTTAATCCCACAGGACAAAGTTGTACATAGGTTCAATTACACCTTTATAATTCTTTAGACTTAAACCGTTGAGAAGGTCTGGGGCTAAGATTGAATCCAGCCACACTCAGGCTCCTCTCTGAGAAGGAGTTTAGAAAGCAAGGCGGTCCTTTCTGCACCTTGTGACTCAATGGGAAGGCTTCTCTAATAAACTTTGTCTGAAGCTCCCACTCTACCTGTGACACTAACATCTGCTGGGAAAGTAGCACAGCAAGCTGTAGGCAATCCAAGAGACTCCTGGAATGCATGGAGGATAACTTCTTGAGCCAGGTAATAGCCCTACCAGAGGGGATGCAATACTGGATCCATTGGTCATCAACGTAACTGAGCTAATTGGGGACATCAACATTAGAAGTAGCCAGGGCTGCAGTGATCATGCACTGGTGGAGTTCATAGTCCTGAGGGATATGGGTCAGGTAAGGAGCAGTTAGGCCCCTGAACTTTAGGAAGGCAAACTTACAGCTCTTCAGGGAGAGAGTCAGTGGGATCTCCTGGGAGACTGTCCTCAGGCACAAGGGAGTGGAACAGGCCTGGCAGACATTTAAAGAAGCCATCCATAGAGTGCAAGAGCTAGTGATCCACAGGAAAAAGAAATCAGGCAAGGAAGGCAAGAGACCAGCATGGCTGAGTGGGGAACTGATGGTCAAACTAAAGGGAAAGAAGCAAATGCATAGACAGTTGAAGCTAGGACAGGTGACCTGGGAAGAATATAGAGACAAAGTACAGTTGTGTAGGGATAGGGTGAGAAAGACCAAGGTGAAGCTGGAACTGAACCTGGCAAAGGACACAAAGAACAACAGAAAGGGCTTCTACAGTTATGTCAACCAGAAAGGGAAGGTCAAAGAATGTGTAACCCCCCAGTAAAAAACACTGGTAAACTGGTAACAATGGATGAAGAGAAGGCTGAGGTACTTGACAACTTCTTTGCCTCAGTCTTCAATGGCAACCTCTCTTCCCACACCTCTTGAGTGGATGGACAGCAGAATGGGGACTGGGGGGGCAAAGTCCTTCCCACTGTAAGAGAAGATCAGGTTCATGACCACCTGAGGAACCTGAATGTACATAAGTCTTCCTCCCTACCACAGAAGAGCTTATCTGTTCTATCCATCAGCTGGTGCAATAGCTCCAGGCATTCTCCCCCTCATATGAATTGGTGAGATAACGCAGGCTTGTCCAGTAAGGAGTTACCTCTGACACCAGATGGGATACAATAAACATCTTGCCTTGAGAACAGGATGTAGGGAGATAAGCTGGAATTTCTGACTGACAGACACTTCACTTTACAAACTATAAAAGCTACACAAACTTTCACAAAGTCAGAAGTCTCCTACACACACGCTGGAAACATGTAGGACTTCTCTCTGAAGTTTGGATGCAAACTTTGTGGTTACTTTCCCAGGAACTGAGTGAAAGGATTCTATGTGTACTCCATCATCAATTCGGTGGTAAGCTACATTGACTCCTAACCTGTACTATTTCTTCACTAGCTGTAATATAGATATCTTTTATCGTGCACTGTATTTTATCTACTAGTAGTTCTTTTTGTTTTATCCTGTGTAGTAAATAGTCTGTTTAAAGTCTTATGTCTGTTAATATTGTGTCTATTCAATAAATAATTCATTTTAAAATAGGCTTCATTGGCCATTCTTAAAAACTTGGGAGCGAGAACCATTTGGTTGCAGGCCACCTCAAAAAGAGCTACTATCAGAAATCTGAGTCAAAAGCAGGACTTGTCCAAACTCTCATCTCCATTTATAACAGGGACCTGGCATGACACAAATAATGTGGAATAAGGGGTGGATACAGTTCTGGTTTCAGGTGAGACAGATTTCATTTGCTTCTCAGTAGCTGGTACAGTGCTGTGGTTTGGATTCAGTATGAGAATAATGTTGATAACACACTGATGTTTTGGTTGTTGCTAAGTAGTGCTTACCCTAAGACAAGGGCTTCTTCAGTGTCTCATGCTCTGCCAGTGAGGAGGTGCACAATAAACCATGAGGGAGTATAGCCAGGACAGCTGACCTGAACTGGCCAAAGGGATTTTCCATACCATGGAACATCATGTTCAGTGTACAAACTGGGGGGAGTTGGCCATTAGCCATCAATCAGTGCTTGGGGACAGGTTGGTCATAGGTCAGCAGATGGTGAACAATTGTATTGTGCATCACTTGTTTCACTTGGGTTTTATTCCTCTGTCTCACTCTTATTGTAATTACATTTTAAAATTATTGTTGGTTTTGTTAGTATTATTTTTACGTTTTACTTTTTTTTTCTCTTAATCAACTGTTTTTATCTCAGCCATGGGTTTTACCTTTTACCGATTCTCCTCCCCATCCCACCAGGGAAGGAGGGGTGGAAGTGAACAAGTGGTTGCATGGTACTTCATTCCTGCCTGGGGTTAAACCACAACACAGCGTGTTCTCAAAACTGACAATAGCAGTGGTAAAATCACTTAAAATATATATATATATATATATATAACTATCAGCAATTGTTTAAAGCACAGATTTTCTGCAAGAAAAAGAAATCCAAATTTATCTCCTAAAAATCAGTTAGATTTGCATCAGTACAAAATAGCACTGATTACTGCAGTTGCACAAAACAAAGACTGTTTTTCAGTTCTCTCCTGAGTTAGAGAAGATAAGCAATAAAAAACTGAACAAATTATTGTTCTTGCATTAAAAAGGTACCCAATGTTTTGATGTCATTATATAACACTTACTGTGTAACATTACAAAACACAGGCACTGGAAAATAAGGAGATGATTGCTGACAGCCAGAGCACATTGTGCTTGACAAATTTAGTGGCCTTCTACAATGGGGATACAGCAGTGGTGGATGAAGGAAGAGTGACTGATGTCATCTACCTGGACTTGTACAAAGGTCCCTTGGGAAAATGTTTTTGTAGGTGTTGGGGTCCATCAGTGCTGGTCACTTTTTAAACATCACCTCCTAAGGTCACCAGGAGCAGGCAATTCCTAAATGTAAGAAGTCAAGCAGGCCAGGCAGAAGGCCGACTTGGCTGAACAGGAATCTTCTCTTGAAAATAAGGCAAAACTGGAAGGTGCATGCCAGGTGGAAGCAAGGTCAGGTGACATGGGAAGAATACAGAGATGTTGCTCGGCACTGTAGGGAGAAAATCTGTATGGTAAAGCTCAACTGGAGTTGAAGCTGCCAGAACTGTGGGGGATGATAAAAGGAGTTTTTTCAAATATAATAATAGCAATAGGCAGTGTAAAAATAACATTGGCCTATTACAGGATGAGGATGGTCACCTCACAAACAGGGACATGGACAAGGCAGAGGTGTTTAATGCATTCTCTGCCTACATCATCAACACGGATGATGGACCAAGGGGGTCTCTGTGTCCTGAGCTGGAGGACCATGACTGTGAGAATGATCTACTTCTAGTCAGCCCTGAAATCATGTGGGATCTGCTGCTCCAGCTGGATCCCTACAAATCTATGGGGCCTGATGGGATTCATCCAAGAATCCTCAAGGAACTGGCTGATGTCATCACAAAACCTCTCTCGATGATTTTTGAGTGGTCTTGGGAATCTGGAGAAGTCCCAGCTGACTGAAAGCTGCCGAACATTGTCCCGATTATCAAGGGCATGAAGAAGGACCACAGAAACTACAGGCCTGTTAGTCTCACTTCAGTGCCTGGTAAAGTGATTAAGATTATTCTGGGAGGTATTGAAAAACACCCAAAAGACAATGCAGTCATCAGTCACAGCCAGCATGGCTTCATGACAGGAAAGTCCTGCTTATCAAACTTGATTTCCTTTTTTGACAAAGTAACCCACCTCATTGATCAAGGGAAGTCAGTTGATGTCATTTTTTTGGATTTCAGTAAAGCTTTTGATACTGTCTCTCACAGAATCCTTCTGGACAAAATGTCGAGCACACATCTGGATAAACACGTCATCTGATGGGTGAGCAACTGGCTCACAGGTCGGGCACAGAGAGTTATAATGAATAGAGTGACATCAGACTGGCAACCTGTCACTAGTGGGATTCCTCAGGGCTCCATCTTAGCCCTCCCTGTGCTCTTCAACACCTCCATAAATTACTTGAAAGCAGGACTCAAAGGGATACTAAGCAAGTTTGCAGATAATACAAAACTGGGAGGAGCCGTTGACTCCCTCAAAAGTGGGGAGGGTTTGCAGAGAGACCTTGACAAATTAGAGGACTGGGCAATCACCAAATGCATGAAGTTTAACAAGGAAAAGTGACAGATTCTGCACCTGGGATGGGGCAACCCTGGATTTATGTACAGACTGGAGAATGAGATGCTGGAAAGCAGTGCAAAGGATAGGGACCTGGGAGTCCTGGTCAACAGAAAGTTGAATATGAGTCAGCAGTGTGCCCTGGCAGCCAGGAGGGCCAACCATGTCCTGGGGTGCATCAGGCAAAGCATCACCAGCCAGTCAAGGGAGGTGATTGTCCTGCTCTGCTTAGTACTGGTGTGACCTCATCTTGAATATTGTATGCAGCTTTGGGCACCACAATACAAGAAAGATATTAAGCTATTAGAGAGCATCCAAAGGAGGGCAAAAAAAAATGGTGAAGGGCCTTGAGGGGAAGCTCTGTGAGGAGTGGCTGAGATCACTTGGTCTGTTCAGCCTGGAGGAGACTGAGGGGAGATCTCATCACAGTTTACAACTTCCTTGTGAGGAGAAGAGGAGGGGCAGACACTGATCTCTTCTCTGTGGTGACCAGTGACAAGACCCGAGGAAATAGCCTGAAGTTTTGTCAGGGGAGGTTTAGGTTGGATATTAGA
>NW_005054767.1:40503-44201 GCF_000277835.1 Geospiza fortis | reverse complement strand
AACCTTACAAATGCTGACCCTCCTGGAGCTGAATGAGAAGAGGGATAAGAGATGAGATAAGAGGAAATGGGCCACGAGAGAGGTGGAGAAGAACCTAAGGGTGGGAAGGGATGGAGTGGCTTTTTGCTGGACTTTTCTTGTATTGCCATGGACAGAACTTTTTTTTCCTGTGACACAGAATCTGCATCTAGGGGGAAGGCAATGGCTTGGAGCCAAGAGAGTTCAGTGTTGTGTTCTTGAGACCACTCAGCCCCGGGGGGTGACCAAATTTGGGGGGGACAGTAGTCCTGAAAGTGAGAGACTGTGCTTTTTTGGAACTGGGCAAAGCATCCTTAAAAGGGGAACCCTAGAAGCAGGTCTGGTCCATGTGCAGTGGTGAGAGGACTGGGCATGGAAGGAAGAGGTCACGACAGCAGATTGTACTCCGGGCGGTGCCACGAGTGACACACGAGGTTTCAACGGTGTTTCCAGGGGAAGACTATGTCACAAGGAAGACTCCTTCTCTTGATGAACTGGGAATTGATTGTCTGAAGGGTGGTGATGGACTGAGAGTTGGGAATTTGGAGGAGGAAATGTTTTTTGCAAGGTTTTCATTTTCCCTGTGTGTGTTTCTTTTATATGTAGTTGTAGTGTAGTTAATAAAGTTTTCTCTATTCCTAAGCTAGAAGCCTGCGTTGCTTATTTCTTGGTCACATTTCACAGCAAACACCAGGGAAAGTGTATTTTCATGGGGCACTGGCATTGTGCCAGTGTCAAACCATGACAGTGGGTCATTTCCAACTCAGCATATTCTGTGATTCTTTGATTCTCTGATTCTGTGATGTGACAATGGACCACTCGATGGATAAGTAATTGGCTGTATGATCACACTCAAAGAGTTGCAGTCAACAGCTCAATGTCCAAGTGGAGAGCAGTGACCGGTGGTGATCCTCAGGAGTCAGTATTGGGACTGGCACTGTTTAACATCTTTGTTGGTGACATGGACAATGAGATCGAGTGCACCCTTAGCAAGTTTGCTGATGACAGCAAACTGTGTGGTGCAGTCAACACATTGGATGGAAGGGATGCCAACCAGAGGGGCCCTGACAGGCTTGAGAGGTGGGCCTGTAAAAACCTCATGAAGTTCAACAAGGCCAAGTGCAAGGTCCTGCACCTGGGTTGGGGCAATTCCAAGCACAAGTAAAGGCTGAGCGAAGAATGGATTGAGAACAGCTCTGGGAAGAATGACTTGGGGATGTTGGTGGACAAGAAGCTTGATATGTATGTATTGGTTTCGCACGGCCTGGTTTTTGGCAGCAGGGAGGCCACAAAGATGGCTCCTGTGAGAAGCTGCTACAAGCTTCCCACCATGTCCAACAGAGCCAATGGCTGATGGCTCTGAAGATGGACATGCTGCTGGCCAAAACTCGGCCAACGAGAGAGGTTGGTAACACCTCTGTGATTACATATTTAGGAAGAAAATCAAAACAAAAGTCACGAGTTTTTGCTTGTAGTTAGAGAAGAGTAGGAGGTGAGAATATATGAGGGAAAATAACATGGTGACACCAAGGTCAGTGGAGAAGGAGGGGGAAGAGGTGCTCCAGGCGCTGGAGCCGAGATTCCTCTGCAGGCTGTGGTGAAGACCATGGTGAAGCAGGCTGTCCCCCTGCAGCCCAGGGGTCCACAGGGGATGCAGAGATCCACCTGCAGCCCGTGGGGGAGGTGCCCATGCCAGAGCAGGTGGATGTCTGGAGGAGGCTGTGATCCAGTGGGAGATCCGGTGCGTGGCAGCAGGTGGGGTATGGCTGCTGCTCGTGAGAGTGGACCCATGCCAGAGAGAAGTTCACGGAGAACTGTCTCCCATGGGAGGGACCCCATAGTCTCACCGGGGAAGGACTCCTCTCCTAGAGCAGCAGAAGAAAATCTCAGTGACGAACTAACCAAAGCCCCCATGCCCTGTCTCCCTGCACTGTCAGTGGGAAGAAAGGAGGAGCTGGAGGGCAAAAAGGTGTTTTAAGGGCTTATTTTACTTCTCATTATACTCCTCTGATTCTGTTAGTAATAAAATTCACTTTGCAACCTTAAGTTGAGCCTGTTTTGCCCTTGAAATATTTCTCCCGGTCCCTATTTCCCTCATGAAGTGTTAGATGATTTTTTTCCCCTCTGCCCAGCTGTGGCAGGGGAAGGTGATAGAGCGACTCTCATGGATGCCTGGCATTGGGCCAGTATCAAACCACAACAATGTCTCAGCAATGCATGCTTGTAGCACAGACAGCCAACCATATAAAAATAATCTGCTTCAAAGGCTGCATCAAAAGGAGCATAGCCAGCAGGTCGAGGGAGGTAATTCTTCCCCTCTACTCTGCTCTTGTGAGACCCCACTTGGAGCACTGCATCCAGTTTTGGGGTCCCCAGCACAGGAAGGACATAGGCCTGTTGGAGAGAGTCCAGAGGAGGACTATGAAGGTGATCAGAGAGCTGGAACACCTACCCTATGAAGACAGGCTGAGAGAGTTGAGGCTGGGATGTTCAGCCTGGAAAAGAGAAGTCTCCAGGGTGACCTTATAGCAGCCTTCTGGTACCTAAAGGGGGCCTACAAGAAAGCTGGGGAGAAATTTTTTACAAGTACATGTGGTGATAGAACAAGGGGGAATGGCTTTAAAATGAAAGAAGGTAGGTTTAGATTAGATATTAGGAAGAAATTCTTTACTGTGTGGGTGGTGAGGCACTGAAACAGGCTGCCCAGAGAAGTTGTGGATGCCCCATCCCTGGAAGTGTTCAAGGCCAGGTTGGATGGGGCTTTGAGGAACCTGGTCTAATGTAAGGTGTCCCTGCCCATGGCAGGAGGGTTGAAACTAGATGATCTCTAAGCTCCCTTCCAACCCAAACTATTCTATGATTTTATGAAATCTGAAGCCTTCACACTAAAATCTTGTTTGGTAGTATAACTGATGTGATATATTCCCTCTGGCCAGTTTTTCTGTATATGAAAGAACTCTAGCTGCCCTGTTGAAAAAACAATGGATGAAAGAATGGGATAGTGCTGTTGCTGCAACACTGAAAACACTCACCATTTTAAAGTGGAAGCTATCAAATACACTGAGGTTTTGTTGGGTTTTTTTATACTTAATGGAGTCAAATATCTTTAGATTGATTATGTAAATGATCAAAAGACATTTCTGACATTGTACCATTTCAGGAAGTGTTTATAAGTCTTACATAGAAAGACTGTCTCATTCTTGGAAAAAAAATAACAGGTAAACTTTATGGACGATCTAGTAATTTCATTTGTCCTATATTTCAAAGCCGGTTTTACAACTTAAGAAATTAGCAAAGCAAAAAAAATCTGAAGAATGAAAAACTACCCTTAAAGCCTTTTTTCTTCTGACTTTTAAAAAATACAGCTTTACATTTACAGTACAATTAATAAAAATACAGCATTTGCTAACTAGATGTTTAGAAGTTCAGGACAGCAGCAACTTTCTACTAGCAAAACCAGCCAGCCTGTCTGTTTAAGGCATTAACAGTAAACTAAATGTTCCATCCTCAAAACAGAGATAACTATTTCTTTTTAAAAGACAAAGGTTACAAAATGAAATTATGCTACATGGCACAAAATGTACCATGAAACCATAAAAATAGTTATGCTACATGACACAAAAAGTACCTTCTAGTGTATTTTACCTGAAAGTAATACAGAAAACAGGCAGCATTTAGAG
>NW_005054767.1:34574-40491 GCF_000277835.1 Geospiza fortis | reverse complement strand
GGAAAGAGTATTTGCTCAGACACAAACTTCCTAGTTACTCTATCTAGGTCAGTTAAAGTTACTAATTTTCTCTACAGGGAAACTTGTCTCACAACTCAGTACGAAATTTCAGTAACCATCAGCACTCAAAAAAAACGCAGTATGAATTCTTAGTCCAAAATAATAAATATACTTACCTGTGTTTTGAGTGAGATCTTTTCCTTCTAGATTGGGATTTTGAGCTAGACCTGGATTCTGAACGAGAATGGGAACGAGATCGACCACCTTTTCTTTCACTGCTCTTTCCAGACTCTGAAAGGAAGAAAACACTGCAATGTAAGCTCAGAATATTGAAAGATCCCAGTTAACAATATGGCACAAGTTTAATGTATCACACATATAGTGCAAGGGGCCCATGCTTTGCACATCTTCCTTCTTTGTTAATATCCTTGAGAAACATCCAATAAAGTCATTGCATATCCTCGTTGAGTCCAGCCCCCCTGCAAAAGTACACATAAACCAGATAATTATAACAGCTAGCTCTGTTAAAAATGAGATTTATGTTGCTGCCACAATGCACAACATTACAACAGGTTCTCCTCTGGTATATTATTTAATTAAATTAATTTTTAAAATAACCACAGAAGAATAAATTTAGAGGGCAGAGTTTTGAAAGCAAGCATAAAATGCAAATAATAATTAGTACTTTTTATACTTTTAAATATTCCAACCACTGTAAAAATATTGAAGTTCTATTCCTCAAATGCTGTTTTGGGGAGGAAGGGATGGAGAGAAGGGAGTAAAAAGTTTGATCCAAAGGCCAGGAAGTCAACAGAAAACTTACCAGTGACCTCTGCAGACTTTGGTTCAGACTCTAAAAGATTATCATTCTGCTGCTTAACACTGAGAAAATGTTAGAATTATTTTTCTCACAACTCTCAAAAAGACAGAAAGAACTGTTATTCCCTTTTTGTTTCTATGCCCTCGAGCCCCACATTGTGCACCAAAATCGGTCTCAGTTTGGAAAGACAGGTGTCTGCTAAGGAAGGCAAGAGCCTCCCCTGAAATGGAAAATGTAAACCCCCTCCCTCCAAATTGCTATAATTTTGAAATTAAGGGGGACTCTCAGGCAAAGTTATGGGAGCAGGAATAACAGTTCTTTATTAGGGAAGAATATAAAAATAAAATAAACAATGCAGTAAATCAAAACAACACTGACAGAGTCAGAATATAACCTAACACCCTGTGGGTCAGGGTGTTGGTAGCAGTCCAATTGGAATTGTGGCTGCAGTCCTCCTGGAGTAGCAGGTGTGGTTCTGTTAGAGCAGTGATCCTGTAGAAGAGTGTAGTCTTCCTGTAGAAGATCCAGTGGAAGAGGCAGCTGTTCCTCTGGGAATCCAGTGGAAAGGCTGTTCTGCTGTCCCAGAATCTCACATTATAGCCAGTTAGGAATGCTTGGCTCCTCCCTCTGGGCAGAGCATCTCACAATAGGATGCTGTAATTCTATCAGTCATGCAGTGACAGTCAATGGCCCATTAACAGATGATATCTCCAGGGAAACTGCCTAATTAACAGAAGATAATTGCCACACCTCTAACAGATGGCAAATACAATATACATTGCTTGGCAATCTAGGACATTATCCACCCCTTATTCTATTTCCATCTGCATCACAATGAAACCTTACATACAGTTCTCACTTAAGACTAGGTTTCCCTGTGGTACAAAAAGGCTTTCTCCATCTTTCTGCGTTACCCACCAAGTGTAACCAGGTCCTTGAGCAATAACAATCCCATGCATGGGTTTGTCTTTGCCTGTGGTGGGATTAATCCAAACAGTCTTTCCTAAAATATCTTTCATATGTACCACAGGGACTTCATCCCCATCCACTGTGTGCAAGGGTTCAGACTGGGAAGGACCAGCTCGATTGATGGACCCTCTGGTGTTGACCATCCAGGTGGCGTTTGCTAAGTTCATTTTCCAATTTCTAAGAGTTCCCTCGCCAAGTGCCTTCAGGGTAGTCTTAAGTAGTCTGTTGCACCGTTCAACTTTGCCTGCAGCTGGTGCATGGTAGGGGATATGATAGATCCATTCAATACCATGTTCCCTAGCCCAGGTGTTGATAAGGCCATTCTTGAAATGGGTCCCGTTGTCCGATTCAGTTCACTCAGGGGTTCCATGTCTCCACAGGACTTGCTTTTCAAGGCCCAGGATGGTGTTATGGGCAGTAACGTGAGGCACAGGGTAGGTCTCCAACCATCCAGTGGTGGCTTCCACCATGGTCAGCACGTAGCGCTTGCCCTGGCGTGTTTGGGGCAGTGTGATGTAGTCAATCTGCCAGGCCTCCCCATACTTGTACTTGGACCGCCGCCCACCATACCATAGGGGCTTCACTCTCTTCGCCTGCTTGATGGCAGCACACGTCTCACAGTCATGGATAACCTGAGAAATACTGTCCATGGTTAAATCCACGCCTCGGTCTCGTGCCCACTTATAGGTGGCATCCCTACCCTGATGGCCGGAGGCATCATGGGCCCATCAAACTAGGAACAATTCCCCCTTATGTTGCCAATCTAAGTCTATCTTTGAGACCTCTATCTTTGCTGCCTGATCTACCTGTTCATTGTTTCGGTGTTCCTCGCTGGGTCTACTCTTGGGGACATGGGCAGGGGCATCTACATGACGGACTTTGACAGATAGACTTTCTACCTGAGAGACAATGTCTCTCCATTCATGAACAGCTTTCTTCTACGCTGCCAGTTGGCCTTTTTCCACCTTTCCAGCCAGCCTCACAGAGCATTGGCTACCATCCACGAATCAGTATAAAGGTAGAGCTTTGGTCACTTCTCTCTTTCTGCAATGTCCAGGGCCAGCTGAACAGCTTTGAGTTCAGCAAGTTGACTTGATCCACTTTCTCTTTTGGTAGCTTGTGCAACCTGTCATGTGGGGCTCCATACGGCTGCTTTCCACTTCTGGTTCATCCCTACAATGCGAGAGGAACTGTCAGTGAAGAGAGTGTAGCATGTTTCCTCTGCCGGTAGTTGGTTATATGGTGGAGCTTCTTCAGCACGTGTCACTTGATCTTGTTCCTCTTCATCTATGAGACCAAAGTTTTCACCTTCTGGCCAATTTGTAATTATCTCCAAAATCCCAGCACGATTCAGGTTTCCAATATGGGCGTGCTGCATGATGAGAGCAATCCATTTGCTCCATGTGGCGTCAGTGGCATGGTGGGTAGTGGGAACCTTTCCTTTAAACATCCACCCCAGCACTGGTAGTTGGGGTGCCGGAAAGAGTATTTGCTCAGACACAAACTTCCTAGTTACTCTATCTAGGTCAGTTAAAGTTACTAATTTTCTCTACAGGGAAACTTGTCTCACAACTCAGTACGAAATTTCAGTAACCATCAGCACTCAAAAAAAACGCAGTATGAATTCTTAGTCCAAAATAATAAATATACTTACCTGTGTTTTGAGTGAGATCTTTTCCTTCTAGATTGGGATTTTGAGCTAGACCTGGATTCTGAACGAGAATGGGAACGAGATCGACCACCTTTTCTTTCACTGCTCTTTCCAGACTCTGAAAGGAAGAAAACACTGCAATGTAAGCTCAGAATATTGAAAGATCCCAGTTAACAATATGGCACAAGTTTAATGTATCACACATATAGTGCAAGGGGCCCATGCTTTGCACATCTTCCTTCTTTGTTAATATCCTTGAGAAACATCCAATAAAGTCATTGCATATACTCGTTGAGTGCAGCCACCCTGCAACAGTACACATAAACCAGATAATTATAACAGCTAGCTCTGTTAAAAATGAGATTTATGTTGCTGCCACAATGCACAACATTACAACAGGTTCTCCTCTGGTATATTATTTAATTAAATTAATTTTTAAAATAACCTCAGAAGAATAAATTTAGAGGGCAGAGTTTTGAAAGCAAGCATAAAATGCAAATAATAATTAGTACTTTTTATACTTTTAAATATTCCAACCACTGTAAAAATATTGAAGTTCTATTCCTCAAATGCTGTTTTGGGGAGGAAGGGATGGAGAGAAGGGAGTAAAAAGTTTGATCCAAAGGCCAGGAAGTCAACAGAAAACTTACCAGTGACCTCTGCAGACTTTGGTTCAGACTCTAAAAGATTAACATTCTGCTGCTTAACACTGAGAAAATGTTAGAATTATTTTTCTCACAACTCTCAAAAAGACAGAAAGTACTCCATGCCCCCCCCCAAAAAAAAAACAACTCAAGACACTCCACCATCTAACCTACATAAGCTAATGTCTGAATGTCTGTGTCTTTTTGTAAGAACAAAGACAAAACCTTGCTGATGAAAAAATGTCTCAGTTTGGAAAGACAGGTGTCTGCTAAGGAAGGCAAGAGCCTCCCCTGAAATGGAAAATGTAAACCCCCTCCCTCCAAATTGCTATAATTTTGACTGATGCCATCCATCTTGCCACTGTACTCCCAGGAACTGGATCTCTCAAGCAGGTCCCTTGACTTTGCTCTTTTTGATGGCGAAACCAGCTTTCAGGAGAATCTGGATAATCTTCTCTCCTTTCTCAAATACCTTTGCTGCCATGTTCCCCCACACAATGATGTCATTGATGTACTGCAGGTGTTTTGGAGCTTCAACCTTTTCCAGTGCGGCCTGGATCACTCCATGGCAGATCGTGGGGCTGTGCTTCCACCCCGGGGGCAGTCGGTTCCAGGTGTACTGCATGCCCCTCCAGGTGAAAGCAAACTGAGGCCTTCATTGGGCCATTGATCATACTTTCATAATTTTTAAGTTTGTTGTCAACAGAACCCACTGTGTCTCGGTTGGTATTGTCATTGATCATTGCAATGAAGGTGGTGTATTGAGACGGCTCCAGATTTGCCAGACTCCACAACATTTGCCCTGTGCACCTGACCTTGTCGGGGTCATTATCATGCTGTCCATTTCTCCCAAACTGTACCTCCAATTCTGCCACTTCTCTCAGCTGTTGGATCCCTTCCTCAAAGGTCTTCCTGCGCATTCTATGGTGCTGCTCCTGAATCCTTTCCCTGTGGACAAACCACTCTCTGATACTCATTAAAAGCCGCTCCCAGAGGGAAAGGGACCCTGGCTCCCTTACAAAAATCTGATTCATACCTGAGTCCTGGGTCAAGGGTCCCAAATTCCTTGCCTCACCACCATCCAGCTGGACACCTATACCCATAAGGTCCCAGACCTGAAGTAGCCAGGTTGTATAAGCCTCATGTCCCTGTCGTACAATGTCTTTGTGCAGATTACAGAGACTTTTGTATGTCGGACTCAGTGATGATTGCAACCTCTGGCTCCCCTGTGGGTTGTGAGGGCCCTCCCTTATCTGGGTGCTCTGATTTCATCTTAAATCTCCTTGTTTCCACAGGGGCAACTGCTGCTGGCTGTGACTGCCTTTGCAGTTCAGCTGGAACTGGGACAGTTGTAACATCTGTGGGTTCCACTGCTGCACTATTAGACTCTCCCCTCTTTGAGGCAGGGGGAGGGCTTCTCACCAGCTGGGGAAATATACTCCTTCAGCATCTGGCCCATCTCGTGTATCTCCTTCACCAGAACCCCCATCCAATCTGGGTAGTTTATTTCTGAGGTGGGCTGTGGGGCAGAGTCAGGCTCTTGGGGAGCAGAATCCCTAGTCTCTAGGGTAGGTGTCAGGGTGGTTATCCAGGTTAATCTTCCCTTATCTCTAAGTGCTAAAAAGAACAGGCCTATCAGCAACACCAGCCACTGTATGATATCATTAGCATTTAGAGTGGATCTAATCCCTTCAAAAACTGGTGGGGCAGACCCAAAGAGATGGTTAAAGGGTTGGGAGAAAATTTCCCCCGGTGTCATTTCCTTACAGCAGGTGCCATTATTAAAGTAACCCCAAAAACATACAGTTAATGTGTGATAGCTGTGAATCCATG
>NW_005054767.1:15681-34518 GCF_000277835.1 Geospiza fortis | reverse complement strand
AAAAAAAAACAACTCAAGACACTCCACCATCTAACCTACATAAGCTAATGTCTGAATGTCTGTGTCTTTTTGTAAGAACAAAGACAAAACCTTGCTGATGAAAAAATGTCTCAGTTTGGAAAGACAGGTGTCTGCTAAGGAAGGCAAGAGCCTCCCCTGAAATGGAAAATGTAAACCCCCTCCCTCCAAATTGCTATAATTTTGAAATTAAGGGGGACTCTCAGGCAAAGTTATGGGAGCAGGAATAACAGTTCTTTATTAGGGAAGAATATAAAAATAAAATAAACAATGCAGTAAATCAAAACAACACTGACAGAGTCAGAATATAACCTAACACCCTGTGGGTCAGGGTGTTGGTAGCAGTCCAATTGGAATTGTGGCTGCAGTCCTCCTGGAGTAGCAGGTGTGGTTCTGTTAGAGCAGTGATCCTGTAGAAGAGTGTAGTCTTCCTGTAGAAGATCCAGTGGAAGAGGCAGCTGTTCCTCTGGGAATCCAGTGGAAAGGCTGTTCTGCTGTCCCAGAATCTCACATTATAGCCAGTTAGGAATGCTTGGCTCCTCCCTCTGGGCAGAGCATCTCACAATGGGATGCTGTAATTCTATCAGTCATGCAGTGACAGTCAATAGCCCATTAACAGATGATATCTCCCTTGGAGGGAGAATGGGTTGTGGAAGAGATAAGGAAAACTGCCTAATTAACATAACTGCCACACCTCTAACAGATGGCAAATAGAATACACATTGCTTGGCAGTCTAGGACAAAAAAAAAAAGAGGGTTTCAACTGCAAGTTTAACAAGTTGAGAATTTTTTACATTGAGGTGTTGTAATCACTTTAAGTGAGCATAAATCAGCACTGAAGTGTCTGCTTAACCACTTGAGCCTCTGACACCTCCCTCCTTGACTTGGCATTTCACTGTTAAGAGGGATCAGGAAACCAATCTGAATGAAAAAAAGTCTGTTACAATATGTTAAGTTTTATCTCAGATTCATTCCCTGATCCCATTTGCTTCGAGGGTCCATATAGTCTTGAGACAGTATGAAAAAGAGCATAGCACAGTGATAAAATTAACCCACCAAAGAAAAGCATAATATTGCTGCTTTCAGCAGCACACTAGCTCGCTCTGATCATGAAACTATGGTATTAATGGGTGCTAGAAGAGAAAACAAAATAGAAAGCATTTTTAAAGTTTCTAAGTACTTTGAACTTTAAAAGCATCAGCATTAAATAATAATTTAGCAACACTAAATATTAATTTAGTATTGACTTTACATTTTTGAAAACATTCAGTGAGCATGTATCTGAAAATAAGACATGATAAAGTCATCTTCATTCCACCGCTTTGTTGCATGAAAACAATTTTGATTGTTTTCTTTTGTTTTCCCACATACATCTTGCTCACCTTTGAGTACCCTTTTCCTGTGTTTGAAAGTGCTCTTAAAAGCATGTGTCAAGGTACATACAGAACACGTCTGTTAGGTAATGAACATAATATACCTACTTGGTTCAATAGCAGCAGATATGAACGATTGGGCTTCCCTTACTCTCTTCATCACTTCTTCCAGTTCCTTGGCAGCAGCTTGTGGTGTCATTTCAGGAGGCTTCACTATTGCATTATTGGAGTGATTTATTCTAAATTAAGACAAAAAAAAAAACTTTAACTTCCAAACTCTTGAAAAGGAAAAACGAAAAAAAATGAAAGCACCTCAACTTCCATGTATGACTAAAAACCACAAAGTTCGGCAAAACTACAATTTTTTCCTCTAACACTCATCTTTTCTAAGTATATAAAATGTCTGGTTTTTATTGCTTTCAAATCTCATGACTCTTAAATAACTTTGGCACAATATTTCTGTGTTAAATTTTTTTCTAGTACAAGTCTATAACTCTATTTCAGATCAAATTTCTACATTAATACCTACTAATTACATACACATCATATATAAAGCTTAATTAGTACAAAGGACTTTGCAGATTCTCTCACTGTTATGGCTTTCACCAATTCAAGATTGGATGTAGAAATATCTTATTCAATGCCAACCATATTCTTCTTGGAAAAAAAGTTATGTCCAACCTTGAAATTTGAGTTCTATTCTATTGAGAGAAATTTATGCCAAACCGTGAAACTGGAATTGATAAAAATGTTTTGGTTTGTTAACAACAGGTTCATATACTGAAAAAAAAATTAGTCGCACCATTTTGCTACACATAATTCATAAATGTGTGTATAACGATAAAAAGAAATGTCTCATTCAACAGTAATACGGATAATAAATTTCTTACTTCAGTGGCCGGTCTCCAAACATAACTCCATTAAAGGCAAGAGCTCGAGGTACAGAATTTTGGTCTCCAAATTCCACAAAAGCAAATCGTGTTGGTTGTGTCTCATCACCTGCCATTCGCACAAATTTGACTTCTCCAACTTGCTTAAAAAATTCAAGCAGCTGATCTGCTGTTGTAGTCTAGAAAGAGTCAAAGAGCTCAGCTGCAGTAAAATATAGAATTAAAACCACTTATTCAACATATCAGATAATCTAACAGCTACAGATTTTGGAAAGACATCTCATCATCATTACACAGGTGACATGAATTTGGTGATGTTACACTTTAAGAGAGAAAGGTATTTTTTTTCTTCCATTAATCTAAAAAATATATTACAATTTAAAATAGTGCAACCACGAGCCCTGAAGTCCTACATCTAGGTTAAAAAAAGCACTTGTACAGGATTTTGTAGTTTTCAGACAACTTATTTGAAATAACTGATGATACACCTATGTCCAAGATACTGATTGTGAATTTTGATCAACTAAAAAAAAATCCAAGCAGTATTATGAGACTTCACTTTTATCTGTTTTTCTACTAGTTCCAAGCTTGTTTTATTTTATTGCGATCAATAGTAGTTTTATACTTTAGTAGCTACTTTGGCAGTCAAAAAACAAAAAAATCAAACACTTATATTTCCATCAGTCAAAACCAAATTGTTTTTCAATCAGTTGCTGAAAAACAAATTTCTGACAGACCCAACTTTCCTGTCAGAGTAACTCAATTATATTTATGCTAATTTTTCAACTTCTACTGGGACAAATAATTTCTTCTTACTGTACTTAAGCAACTGCAGAGTGTTGTGGGGGACAGCTACCATGCTCTCACAAATTGAGGCATTGTTCCGCTAATATAATCAAGCTGGACATTTGATCAACACCCACAATCATAAATGTTTCTTGAATTCAGTTAGAGTATGATTTCTTTGTTTTCCTGCTAGAATGAATTCCAACAGTCTGGTCTAATCTGATTGGTAAAAGAGCATTCAAGAATTTGAAATATCTCTAGTAAACTTCTATTGGCATCAAGTAATGAAAACTCTTAAAATGTAAGATTGTAATTCACAAATTAACAATTCTGTATCTTCCATTATTATTACCAACAAAACCAAAAAAAGCTACCTGTGAATTCAAGTTTCCAACATAGACTGTTCTTCTAATTTCATCAATCTTTGATGGGTCCACATTCCCTATAATTGGTGGCTGTGGTATTTCTCCCAGTGTTGTAATGTTAGGGTCAAATGCTGCTGCTGGTATAGCCCCCAAAGTGCCAAGTGAAACACCAAGCTGGAAAATATAAAAATAGGATATGCTTTGCAACCAAGCACAGGAAGGAGACACTTCACCTTTTATTACTTGCCTTCCTTGTGCATTTCTATAAAAATAAACCTAATTAATATAGGTAAGACTTTAAACTGTAAGGTCCCAGAATTGAGAATTGAAATTTCTCCTGGGAAATGTTATTTAAAAAGTCACTTTAAAATGATTACTAAATTGGTCTGCTGAGTTCCTGGTTTGAATTTTTTCTCCATCCAAAAATCAACTTCCTTTCCAGCAAAGTTTCTAACCACCAGTAGTTTTTTATGTAACAAAACTACTCTCATTATTTGAAATAATACTTTTATTATTAAACAGAGGGTTATTGTACTGGGTGTGGCTGAGCTGGAGTTCATGTTCCTATAGCAGTCCTCAGAGTGTTGTGCTTTGCATTGGTAGCTAGAAAGGTGTTGATAACATACCAGTGTTTTGGCTACTGCTGAGCAGCACTGGCACAGCATCAACGCTGTCTCTCAACATTCCCCCCATTAAGGGGCTAGGAGTGGGCAAGATCTTGTGAGAGGACACAACCAGACTAGCTGACCCAAATTAACCAAAGAGATATTCCATACCATATGATGTCAGGTCAGATATAAAGCTAAGAAAAGGAGGAGGAAGGGGATGCATTCATTATGTACAGTGTTTGCCTTCCAGAGCAACCACTACACATGCTGGAGCCCTGCTTTCTGGGAAGCAGCTGAACATGGCTCACTGATGGGAAGTAGAGAATAAACTTTTTTTTTCTCTTTGTTTATGCACATGCAAACTTTCACTTTTGCTTTAGTAAACTGCCTTATCTCAACCTATGAGTTCTTATTTTTTCTCCCCTGTCCAGCTGGGAAGGGGAGTGGTAGACCAGCTCGGTGGGCACCTGGTGCCCGGCCAAGGTCAACCCATTAAAGTTATACAGCTTGACTTCCTCTTTGATATTCTGAAATTCACAGATAATTTATTAAATATGTATATTAAAAACAAAGTGAATTTACCTTAGATGGTGTCATGGTTTTGCAAAACCACTACAGATGGTTAGTTTAGAAACAAATGTCTCTAAACACCATTATTACACCAGTCCTGTTTAACATATCAATCTTCATCAATGCTCTGGATGAGGGGATCAAGTGCATCCTTAGCAAATTTGACGACACCAAGATGGGTGGGAGTGTTGATCTGCTGGAGGGTAGGAATGTACTACAGAGGGATATGGATAGGCCGGATTGATGGCCCAAGGCCAACTGTATAAGATTCATCAAGGTGAAGTGCTGAGTACTGCACTTGGGTCACAACAACCCCATGAAACACTACTGCCTTGAGGAAGGGTGGCTGGAAAGCTGCCTGGCAAAAAAGGACCTGGGGATGTTGGTCAACAGCTGGCTGAACATGAGCCAGCCCATGCCCAGGTGGCCAAGAAAGCCACTGGCATCCTGGCTTGTATCAGCAATAGTGTGACCAGCAGGACTAGGAAGTGATTCTTCCCCTGTACTCGGCACTGGTGAGGCCACACCTCTAATACTGTGTTCAGGTTCGGGACCCTCATGACAAGATGCTGGAGTACATCCAAAGAGCAACAGACCTGGTGAAGGGGCTGGAGCAGAAGCCTTTATGAGGAGCCGCTGAGGGAACTGGGTTTATTTAGCCTGGAGAAAGGAGACTCAGGGGAGCCCTTATCACTCTCTACAACTACTTGAAGGGAGGTTGTAGTGAAGCGGGTGTCAGTCACTTCTCTCAAGTAACAAGTGATAGGATGAGAGGAAATAGCCTCAAGTTGTACCAGGGGAGGTTTAAATTGGATATTACAAAACATTTCTTCACCAAATGCTTGTCAAGCAATGGAACAGGCTGCCCAGGGAAGCAGTTGAGTCACCATCTGTGGAGCTATTTAAAAGATGTGTAAACATGGCACTTGGGAACATGGTTTAGTGGTGGACTTGGCAGTGTTAAGATTACAGTTGAACTTGATGATCTTAGAGGTCTTTTCTAACCTAAATTATTCCATGATTATTTAGAGATCATTGCCAACAATTATGCAGTGGAAACTTGAGTAAGCAGTTTTTTAATGAAATACCTAAACTATTACTTCACATATTTTAAGACAAAAAAGCACCAGCATTCTTGTGAACTAAAAATTCTTTTCAAAGTCATCCAATGTCTCTCATACAATGACAGTTATGAACCATAAACAGAAGTAGCCTAAACCTCTAACTGGCGACATTGGATACACTGTTTCGTTATGGAAGGAAGTGGCGGAAGGAAGTGGCGGAAGGAAGTGGCGGAAGGAAGTGGCGGAAGGAAGTGGCGGAAGGAAGTGGCGGAAGGAAGTGGCGGAAGGAAGTGGCGGAAGGAAGGAAGGAAGGAAGGAAGGAAGGAAGGAAGGAAGGAAGGAAGGAAGGAAGGAAGGAATTTGTTTTAGGATGCTGATCAGGACATGATGATGTAGGACAGTTCATGATGACTTCCAAGATCCCAAAGCGATTCAGATTTCCTATACGAGCTTGCTGTGGGATGAGAGCAATCCACTTACTCCACGTCATATAAGTGGCATGATGTTTTGCAGGGATTTTCCCTTTAAACATCCTAGCACTGGTAGCTGGGGTGTCAGAAGAAGCTGTGCTTTGGTGCCAATCACTTCTGAGGCAGCTTGAACTCCTTCATAGGCTACAAGAACCTCTTTTTCAATTGGGGTGTAGCTGGGCTCAGATCCTTTAAATCCCCGACTCCAGAACCAGACAGATCATCCTCAAGTCTCTCCAGGTACATTCTGCCAGAGTCTTCAGGAAGGACCGTTCTCCCTGACTGCGGTGTAGAGCTCATTTTTCACATCCTGTCCTGTCCTGATTGTCCCAAAGACCACTGCATGAGGAATCTCCTATTCAATTTGTTCAAAGGTTTACTGTTGTTCAGGGTCCCACGTGAAATAATTTTTCTTTCAAGTCACAAGGTAGAAAGGGCTTAAAATCTTGTTGAACTCTGGGACATGCATCCTCCAAAAACCCATGATGCCTAGGAAAGCCTGTGTTTGCTTCTTGCTGGTCAGTGGAGACATCACAGCTATCTTATTGATCACCTCTGTTGGAATCTGTCTGCACCTGTCTTCCCATTTTACCCCCAGGAACTTAATTTCCTGGGCAGGTCCCTTGACCTTACTGTGCTTTATGGCAAAACTGGACTTCAGGAAGATTTGGATTATTTTCACCCCTTCCTCAAAAAATTCCTCTGCTGCGTTGCCCCAATGCTCAGGAGTCTTACCACAGAAGAGTCCTCTGAGAGACCAGACAAGGTGTTCAATTGTCTAATGTCTTCTGTCTCTACAGCAATCCCAAAAGCTCACCTGAGGGACAGCTGAACGGCTTTGAGTCCAGCAAGTTGGCTCAATCCACCTTCTCCTTCAGTAACTTCTGCAACCTGTCATGTGGGGCTCCATACGGCTGCTTTCCGCCTTTGTTTCATCCCTACAACATGACAGGAACTGTCAGCGAAAAGAACGCAGCATGTTTCTTCTGCTGGCAGTTGGTTGTATGGTGGAGCTTCCTCGGCATGTGTCACTTGTTTTTTCTCCTCTTCGTCAGAGAGACCAAAGTTTTCACCTTCAGGCCAATTTGTAATTATTTTCAAGATCCCAGGGCGCTTCAGTTTTCCAATATGGGTGCACTGTGTGATGAGAGCAATCCACTTGCTCCATGTGGCATTGGTGGAGTGGTGGGTAGAGGGAACCTTTGCTTTGAACATCCACCCCAGCACCAGTAGTCGGGGTGCCAGGAGGAGTTGTGCTTCTGTGCCAATCACCTCTGAGGCAGCTTGGACTCTTTCATATGCGGGCAACTTCCTTCTCTGTTGGAATGTAGTTGGCTTTGGCCCCTCTGTAACTTTGGCTCCGGAATCCCAGTGGTCAACTCCAAGTCTCACTAGGCACCTTCTGCCAAAGGCTCCAGGACAAACCATGGCTCCTGGCTGTGGAGTAGAGCACGTTCTTCACTTCTGGTCCTGCTCTGACAGGGCCAAGGGCTACGGCATGAGCGATTTCTTACTTGATCTGGGCGAAGGCTTGTTGCCGTTCAGGGCCCCAGTGGGTATTGTTCTTTTTGCAGGTGACTAGGTAGAGAGGGCTCACAGTCTGGCTGTACTCAGGAATATACATTTTCCAAAAGCCTATGGCACCTAAAAAGCTTGTGTTTCCTTCTTGTTGGGCAGTGGAGACATTGCTGTGATCTAATTGATGACATTGGTGGGAATCTAATGCCATCCATTTTGCCACTTTACTCCCAGGAACTGGATCTCTCAAGCAGGTCCCTTGACTTTGCTCTTTTTGATGGCGAAACTGGCTTTCAGGAGAATCTGGATGATCTTCTCTCCTTTCTCAAACACCTCTGCTGCCATGTTCCCCCACACAATGATGTCATCAATGTACTGCAGATGTTCCGGAGCCTCACCCTTTTCTAGCGCAGTCTGGGATCAGTCCATGGCAGATGGTGGGGCTGTGCTTCCACTCCTAGGACAGTTGGTTCCAGGTGTATTGCATGCCCCTCCAGGTGAAGGGAAACTGAGGCCTGCACTCTGCTGCCAGAGGAATGGAGAAAAACACACTGGCAATGTCAGTAGTGGCATACCACTTCACTGCCTTGTACTCCAGCTCGTACTGGAGCTCCAACATGTCCGGCACAGCAGCGCTCAATGGTGGAGTCACTTCATTCAAGGCACGATAGTCCACAGTAAATCTCCATTCTCCAAATTTGTGTACAGGCCAAATGGGACTGTTGAAGGGTGAGTAGGCCTTGCTGACTACCCCTTGGCTCTCCAGCTCATGGATCATCTTGTGGATGGGAATCACAGCATCTTGAGTTGTCCGGTACTGCTGGCGGTACACTGTCGAGGTGGCAATTGGTACTCGTTGCTCTTCCCCTTTCAGAAGACCTACTGCAGATGAGTTCTTTGATAGTCCAGGCAAGGTGTTCAATGGCTTAACGCCCTCTGTCTCCACAGCAGCTATTCCAAATGCCCACCTGAGTCCCTCTGGGTCTTTGAAATACCCACTTTGAAGGAAGTCTATGCCCAAAATGCACAGGGCCTCTGGGCCAGTCACAATGGAATGTTTCTTCCACTCATTTTCAGTCAGGCTCACCTCAGCTTCCACCAGGGTCAAAGTATCCTATTGCAAAAACATCCTATTGCAGCATTTTATTATGAAGAACTCTTTCAATTTAACTATGATCTTTTAGTAATTTATTAGGAGGTGGATAGCATTGCTACTGCATCAAATTAATGGGTATAGTGAAGGAACAACAACTAAAATGAACACAACCAAATACAGTATTTAACCACTATTTTGCAATCTGAGAAACTGAAAGAAACACCCAGGAAAGGTAGTACATGGACATCTTGTGATCTACCCTCTCGGCACCACAGCTAAATCCTCACTGATTTAGCATATGAGAAGACAACATCCACAGATCAGATCGTTTTTGTTCTCTGAATACAGAGAGGCTACTGAGTATAAAGGAAAACCAGAAATCAATCAGAGACTGAATTTTACTTACTGTAGTTAAAGGGGTTGGTGTAGGTATAGGAAGCAACCCTGCACCGGGCATCAGACTTGTCATAGTAGGAGCAGGTGCCAATAGAGAAAGGGCTTTGGCTTCATCTGGGATTTTACCTGAAGAAGCAAAGAAAGGCATTACACAGAGTTGGAACACTACACAGATGTTACTCTTTCTATGATTTTACAATTACCCTTGCATTTAAAAAAGTAATAAATAAGAATGAATCTATTTACCAGATCCTTACAAAGAAAGAGATATGGACTTAAGTATTTCCTTTTACCCTGCGTCTACTAGGAAAAACAAAAGTGAGCAGAACTTCAAAGACTAGCAATGTCATTAATGGATTATTATTTTTAAAACTGAATAATGTACACAATTATTTAACACTTGGAGCTATGGGTCACCTGTACTGGAAACTTAATGTTCATGAACCAAACGATATCAAGCATGGACGCTTTCCCGGGGCGGTGTTTTCACGGTGATCGAAAGCTGTTTTACACATGACAACCGTTCGTGTTGGCTGCATCACTAATAGCACACAGAACATCAGATACAGAAAAGAAGAACATTTTTTTAAAGTTTAATCCCCAGAAATGGCAAATAACCAAATCAGTTAAAAAAAAGAAAGAAACAAAGTATGTGTTAAGTGAAATTCATGAGCTTTTTCACCCTCTGGAGTTATCTACTTTTGATGTAAAAATAAATAAAAATAAAAAAAGCCCTACTGTGACTCCACACAAGACATACTACAAATGAAGTTGGGAGTGGAGGGAGGGCTGAAAAATTCATATTTGTACTGTCTTACATTCTAGGTCACCTCAGTTTATCTAAATTTTTGATAAATTTGCTTTAAATTTACTGAAATTAAAGAGAATCATAACTTATCAGCTAAGCAAGCTATATTTCCTACTATTTCAACCATATTATATTTTCCCTGTCATGCAAAAAGTTTAAGCAATATCTAATCTGAACTAAACACAGGTTTCATTGAAAGTTAGTTACAATTAGACTGCTAAATAAATAATAAAAATCTTCAAAAATCAAAAGATGCAATAGTTAATTACAAATGCAATTAAAAGTATGTTTTAAATTTGAAATGCAAAGGCATTTAAACTGGTACAAATATTAAACACTGAACTGAAAAAATAAAGAAGTGCTAATTACATTAGTTATCTATGATTTATTCAAAATTACTGGAGTAACTGTATATATGCTACCTATCTGAGCCCTTTGATATTACCCCATGCACTTTAATAATGTAAATGCTTTTATTTAAAAATTGTTTTAAAAGTCAAGGTATATACAAATACTGTGCCAGTGACTTTTACTGCTTTGGTTCAAACTTTATGTGTTTTAACTATAATGCCCTTAACTTCAGAATTTTAAAATTATTATAAATATTGTTCTCAAAACCCAAATTATTATATTATTTTCAAAACACTGTGCAATTTTAGCTATATTTGTGAAAATAAACCCCACAGGAATCATACTACTTAAAAAAATAAAAAGACAAAAGTTGCAAACCTGTTCTACAGATCTGCATCAAGGACTTGGTTAGAGTTGGAGATACAAAGGACAAGACAAATATAAATGAAAATTAATTTATATATAGCATGAGTGGATTAGAAAAGATAAAATAACAGTACTCTTCTTTTTTCTCACACCTTCTATTTAGAGTTATTTAAATTTTGAGGCATCTTGCTCCTTAATATGTAACAAACCACTTTATTTTGCTATCTAAAGGAGAAAAATAGGAAAGTTATTAACAAATAAGAATTAAGTGTGCTATTATGTCTTCCAGGGCTTTTAGAAAAACATCGATAAATCTGAGTCATCATCGCAATGCTGAGCACTCTTAACAGGTCTCATTTTGAACTCAGGCATGCAATGAGAGGTGTACTTGATTTGACAGACTGCTCATGAGAATCAGGTACCTTGCCTCACATCCTGCCTGCTATTTAGCTAGCTAACAGGCTTCCAAATATACAGTTCCAACAACTGTGTGTGCAAATTAGGCATACAATTATATACCAGTTCTTCTGAAAAACAAAATACTTAAGCGTTTTCAAATGATTGCTGAGTCAGCATCTTGCAATTAACGGGATACTCATAGAGGTTTCTACAGGATCAACAGACATGGCTCAAGTAAATTTAATGGCTCCTAAAGTGGTACATCTGCATTGTAATTTAGATCCTTGGTCAAGAATATACATAAGCATATGCCTAATTTAAGTATGCACTTACATACAGCCAATTCAATACACACTTAACCAGATAAACTTAAGAGATGCTTAAGACATTTAGCCCTTTTAGATAGGAAATGAGTTATGCATATGCATATAACTAAACTGACAGGGAGTCAAGTTCAGAAATGTACTTAAATACAATTCTAAACTTTAAGGATATGGTTCACCTTACTGAAATAATTGCAATTATTCATTATTCATTTGCTCAAACATTGCTTAAGGAATCAATTGAACAATTTCAGTTAAATAAACTATTATAGTTTAAAAAAATGAATTACATACATATATAAACTGTAAAGTTAGCAGCGTTTTTTCCAGAATACTTTGGTCCCTCAACAACATAATGTTTAATGTTAAATACAAAATCTAGTTGATGAGGTCCATGCCACAAAGATATGTTTATTTATTTTATTCAAGAATGAAGAAAGGTCTACCTCTACAGACAGAACTCTGAAAATTTGTTTGTATTTTCAGATACTGTCTTTTGAAAAGATACCCCTTTCTAGGTTTTAAGTTTTTAAGATCAGGTTAAACTTTTAAACAATTCTATAGAAAATAAACCGTTGAGGGCAAAAAAAAAACCCAAAACCAAAACCCTGAAATATCTTGCAAATTTATTTCCCTTGTTTTTAGACAGTTTTGAAAAACAAATTAATATGTAAGGCCAAATAACCTCAGAAGTTACAGCCTCCATTAATTTATTTTAAAAAGGGATACAAGCCCACAAAAATACAACAAAATATGTCAGTAATGACATAACAAATTAGGACACTTTCATTTAAGAATAACTGTTTTGGTTTTTAAACTCATGGTATTTGAAAGCTGAATGGAAATGAGGCAAATATATTTTTTTTCTAATAAGGGAAACAAGCAAAATAAATTTGCCACATCTATACCGCATCCTTAGAAATATTTATTTGAATGCATGAGTGTTTAGTAAATTAGATTCTATGATCATTTATTTATTTATTTATTTTTCACTTTGCAAAGGAATCTGAAAGTAAATGTAGAATTAGCTCTGTATTACCTAGAGATACCTTATGCTTCTTCAGAAATTTAGTTTTCCTAAGTGCTTAAGAGCCCTAGTCAATCTAGTCTGTACCAAAATCCATTTTGTTAAATGCTAAACAGAAATACCTGTGTTAAGCAGGTACTAATCGCAGTATTTTTATCACTGTCCATGTGCTCAGAAATTAATTTCTTACTCTTTATACTGAAACTACATGGTTAATCCTCTCATCACACCAAAACAGCTTCAAAAATAACTAAAGTACATTTCTTTTTTAAATACTTTCTTTTTACATTTACTTGAAAGAATTTTAAAGGAATTGGGGTTTTTTTACTATTTTAAATCAATGGAAAATGCACACTTACAAATAAAATAATTTCCGTGTGATTCAGTTCATGATTCTTATTGGATTTAGCAGCAGAGATTAAAGAGATTACAACTACTTGTAATTACTTCAACTGGCACAGCTAAATCCAACAGAGATCACGAAGCTCTTCCCAGCTACAGTTCTCAGCTTGGTGCATTATGAGAATCAAGCCAATTGGTCCCAATGTAGCTGGCTGGGAAGAGTAATGCTTGAGGACTAGACACATTACCTGGTCCAGCACTTTTGTTTCACAAGAACAAACATCATTTAGGGATAAGAACTTCCTCAATCACTCCAGCATGAACTGCCAGGGCTTCTGAGATTGTGAGATGATAATTTGGTTTTAACCTCTTCTTGAAATAATGACCACTGCAGCATGCAAAAGTGCAATACACACATACACACACACACACACACAAAACTTTTCAATCTTCCCATGAATAAGAGTGTTGAAAGACAATGTGCCTCACAACACATTCCAAAAAAAATCTCAGGCTGCATTTGTACTTATGAGTGGTAAACAGTTTTTTCTAAAAATTACAAAAACAAAAGGATGAAATCTTACTGCCACTGACCTCACTGGAGCAAGGTTTCATCAGAAGCAAACAAATATTTCATGACATTCAATACTCATGAAAGCTCAATATCAGAAATAATTATTTTAAACTCTTCTTATTAGATATAAATAGAAACCCTTCTTTTAAACAGATCATGCAGCCTAAAAGTACTCTGCTGAGAAAAGGAAAAATAGCAGAGAAAAAGAATGATTTTACTTTGTAAAGTTAATTTCTCCAGAAAGTTTTAACTTTTCTTTCAAGATAAGCTCATAAAGCATAACATATGAAAGAATGCATCCTAAAACTGATATAGTTTTCACTATTCCAGTCTGACACAATGTGTTCATCTGTTGAATTTAGATGCTTAAATGTATTCCAAACAAAACTTATCCATAGCTCACAGCATAAAACTTAAACATATCCTAAATTCTCTGTATACCATCCACAAGTACCTTCAGGTCAACTTCAAAATGAAACACTATGAACCCTTTACAAAGCATAATTTTTTTTCAGAGCTGAATTACCAGTTCACAAGTACAAGGGTAAGGGATTTAACAGAACAAAACAAAAAGGAAAAAAAATTAAAAAGTGAGAATACAAGAAACAAAGGAAGGAAAGCAAAATAAATTGAAAACAGAGACAGGGCGTCCATCTTCAGCAGGTCAGACTTCGATCTCATTTCCCCCATGAAGGTTTCACTTGGCGGCAGGTTTAGTGGCATGGCAAACAATGCCTAACTCAGGCAAGTGTAACAGGTCTGCCTTGGCCAGTCTAGTCATCTAATAATGCACAAATATCACACAGAGAAAACATACAAAACCAAATTAATAGTCAAAATCCATCTACTAGACAATGTGGACATAAAATTTAGAATTATTAGGGTGGTATCTTTGTTTATCTTTCAACTTTTGTGTTCTCACTGTAATGTTTAAAGAAAAACTTAATGATACACACAAAAGAAAGTTATATTTTGACAACTTGATAATGTTAATTAATTTACAATTATATTTTTGTTAAATTGCTTATTAAATGTCACAAAATGAACACTGTTTTCATTGTGCAGTGGTTCCTTCCTCATACTCTTAATTTACCACTGTTTAAATACACTACAAATTTCAGATTTTATTCTGTTTTCTAAAACCAAGTTTTCAGAGTTTCATTTTACCCCTTCTATATGTTTAATTCAGCACATGAAACATTTTATTGCTGGCACTGATGGCTACTGATATAATTTAACCTTTTAGTAGAATATAGCCATTGTTATTTTTAAAGCCCATTGTACACTCCACTGATTCCATTAACAATTATACATAGTGAATAAAAAATGTTGCACTATGGTCTCAGAAAGTTAAACCTATATGAATTCACATCTTCGCAAATTGAAATTAGTTATTCTGTTAGAAAGTTACATGAAAACAGCATTCTGACTTGAAAATAGAAATTGACCTCACAACCCAATCACTTGTTCACCTAATTATATATAAATCTCTGTGGGGTCCAGAATGGTCTGGAACAGCGACAGTTTTTCTGTAACACATTTTCTGAGAAATACCTAATAAGTCAGCTACAAACAGGGTTGGAACAAGATTTCTCAGAACTTTGATTTTATTCTTCTTCCCCTCATTGTCTGCCATAAAGAGACACAGGAAAACGTAGCTCTACCTGCCTGTTGTCATATCACATCATGCAGTGATCTCAAGAAAAATACCAGGAAGTGTTGTTCATTCATTAGGTAGCAATCTTTCCTCTCTGGCAGTACTGAACCAGTGTTAAGATTCTGAAGAATTTGCAGTCAATTACTTAAGGGCAATTTTTCAATAAGGATCATGTTCTGATACATTTTGCCTACCCAAAGCCTTTACAAAGCTTCAAGTGGATACAGCAATATCCTCTTTGTGGTTTAAGAACAAGTTCCAAAAATAAAACCCAAAAGTCCCCCAAACAAACCATAAAAGCAACTAAAAATCTAGGCTTCACAGACTTGTCAATATGTCCATGTTAACAAGGCTACAAGAATAGACAGTGTACTGTAGGTCATCTAAGAGTCTATGAAATTTTTAAGACTTCTCAGAGTTTGCTAGGAAAACCCCAGACCATCACTGCAGCAGCACTAATCTCATACTGTCTAGATCATCATGTGGCAAACATGCCAAAATATGGCACTCTGGGACCACTGTTAAACTCCAAAAAGTCAACAGTATTTTTTGAACCAAAACCTGACTATTGAAGTTATAAAAGTCCTGTTAATAGCAGATATTTCTGAACTTGCTGCAGTTTATGGATCAATCTTTCTAAATATTTTTGTTCATGGCAAAACAGCTATCATGTGAAGTTATCTTTACTCCATCAACTGGAATACTCCACTCCAAAGAGGCAATCCAGATCCAAATGGGCAAATGGTCAATTTCCACAATTATCACAATGAAGTCAATGGGGCTCTGCCTAACTCAGGTGATCTGCCTACAGTAAGTAGAGCCATGCTTCATAGAACTGCATTTAAATCTGGGATAGTATACTAACAATAAGAACTACCTTGTATTCAACACATGTGAAATCAGGACCTCAAAGCTAGTTAAAGAAACACTTGTAAATTTAGCATTCACTTTATTTTACTGAGTTAGAAAAATATTTTACACTAGAAGCATTCTGTACAGTTGATTGCATTTTTAAAGATATCTAAAAGAAGAGTACCAGTATGCATAAGAAAGACTTTTTATTGCACACAAAGTAATATTTTTCCACAGGAACAAGAAAGAAAAATTGAAACTTTTTTTATTAAAGTAGAAAGTAAATATTTATATTCAAACAGCAATTACCATCACAAATGCAAAATACATAAGATTAGATTAAAATAGTCAAATGCATATATAACGTCTACAAGACAAAATTGGAATTTGGTCGAAAAAATTGAAAAATAATTACTATTAAAAAAAACCCCAAAACCAAAACACCACACCAAGGGCAACACATTAAGATCCAAACTGCAGTGTTATCACAGTGCCAGGAAACTGCTTTATCTTTCCAGTGCTCCATTGACTTCAGAGAGAACTTTGTGTGGGAATAAGCTTGCCAATACAAACTATAATGAAGAGTATTAGTTTATCTTATTTTCCCACAAAATATGTAATAACTGTGGAAAATTGAACTATCCTAATTTAAATCAACTTTTTTTTTTTCTAATGCTGGATTTCAGTTTAATCTAGATAATTTGGTTTCTTCATTTGATTTTCAATTTTGTTTCAAGGCTTTTTTTTTACAGAAATAAAATCAAATAACAGAGCACTGCCTCTTTAGATAGAAAGCTTAAAACAATTAGCAGACAGGACAAAGACTAACATTACAGAAGAATGTCTAAAATACCAACCTTCTGCGCAGGGCACAACTATCAAAGCTCTGTCAATAAAAACCGTGTTAGTTAGATGCTGGGCCACACCAACACTTGATGCTTCACGAAACTTAATATAACATACTTTGGAGGAAAAAGTAAGAGGTGTGTTGCTGCAAGATAAAAGGAAAAAAAACCAACAATTAGCCATATTAAATAAATGTATGCATATATTTTCAGCTATTATTTCTTAATTAAAAACAAAGTTAGATTTCCTGGAAAAGTTACCCAAAAGACAAGTATAGAAATTTACTACTTTGTCTACTTAAAAATTTACTAATTTTTACAACATTTACAAATTTACTAATTTGCCTTGTCACTTAAAAACTCATAATATAGCCCCTCCTTCTTTTTAAAGGAAACTTACAGAAGCCAAAAGCCCAAATTAACAAGGCTGATTTTCTTTACGAATCTTGCTAAACAAAATTACACTGTTATTGTAAATAGCATATTTACAGGACACTTTTGTCAAGTAAATAATGTATAGTTTATCTTTTATCCTCCAGATAAAACTTGTTTAAAAACATCAGTGTCCAACGGAGGGCCAAGAGGATGGTGAAGTGCCTTGAGGGGAAGCCATATAAGGAGCAGCTGAAATCACTTGGTCTGTTCAGCCTGAAGAAGACTGAGAGGGATCTCATCACAGTCTACAACTTCCTTGTGAGGAGGAGGAGCAGACATTGCTCTCTCCTCTGTGTGACCAGTGACAGGACCCAAGGGAACATCATGAAGCTGTCAGGGGATTTTTAGGTTAGATATTAGGAAAAGGTTCTTCACCCAGAGGGTGGTTGAGCACTGGAACAGGGTCCCCAGGGAATTGGTCACAGCCCCAAGCCTGACGGAGTTCAAGAAGCATTTGAACAATACTCCCAGGTACATGGTGTGATTCTTGGGATGGTGCTGTGCAGAGCTGGGGATTGGACTTTGATGAACCTTGTGGGTCCCTTTCAACTCAGGGTATTCCATAATTCTAAGACAATAAGCCCAGTCATTTTTAGTGTATCATTTGGATATTATCCCATATTAACTGATATTCTTTCTTAGGCCTTCACAAAAGAAATTTTGTTAAATCATATTAAGATAAAAACACATTCTTGAGAATTCTTACAATTGTTACATCTTAGTTCACTAATGTAACAAATATCCTTTTTATCATCTTATCTTAGTTTGACCTGGTGTGGTACAGGATAACACTGGAGGAAGTAGGAAGAATTCACTATTAGACTAGAATAAAGAAGGAAATTAAAAATACGTATGTTGGGTAACTTGCTTTTCCATTAGAAAGTACACCAACAGATTGATCAGAAAGCACAATATGCAAATTTTGTAATCTTGATCAAAAACAAAGTTTGCTTTAAAAGATGTATTCCTTTGCTTTTAGTTAGTTTTAGCTGGCTGAGGCAAAGAAGTTCCCTGGACTGTGTTTTTTGTCTTTTCTTTGGACCTCTTGGAACCTGCTCTGGACTGAACACCCAGGGGAGCACCGGCAGCTCGCACCTGTGGCCACCGGGCCGGGCCTGGCCGCGGCATTTCCAGCACTGAGGGACTGATAAGAAAGAGACTGAGTGAGCTGAGCTGCAACCCGGGCACGGGGGGGAGGGAGTTTCTCAGTTTGTCATCTCTTTTAGAGCAGCAAGGGGTTTTATTGTTTAATATTGTTTAGGTTCTATTGTTTAATAAACAGTTTTTTTCCACTTTTCTCCAAAGAGGTATTTTCTCCCGGACCAGTTGGGGGGAGGGGCCGATTGAATTTACCTTCCTACCAGAGCCCCTTTGGGACTCTCTCCCAAATTTGCTCTAAACAAGGACACATACATCTTTTGGCGCCCAACACGTGGCCCGAGAAAGTGGAAAAAAGCTCTATTGTGTGTGTTGGTTGTGCTCACTCTGTAGTGAGTTAAAGCAGTCAATAGCCATGCGGCTGGAATTCATAACGTCTCTTGCGGTGGAGACCTTCATGTGGTTCTGGTCGCTAGACCTTTCTGAGGTTTCGATACCTTTCTGGTCACTAGGATTATTGTCCATAATACGTAATTTTTACGGTAGAGGGGCACGGATTGGAATAGCTCTTGTGCTGGCCTTGGTGATAATGATTTATAGGGCGTT
>NW_005054767.1:0-9901 GCF_000277835.1 Geospiza fortis | reverse complement strand
CTCAGTTGGTCATCTCTTTTAGAGCGGCAAGGGGTTTTATTGTTTAATATTGTTTAGGTTCTATTGTTTAATAAACAGTTTTTTTCCACTTTTCTCCAAAGAGGTATTTTCTCCCGGACCAGTTGGGGGGAGGGGCTGATTGAATTTACCTTCCTACCAGAGCCCCTTTGGGACTCTCTCCCAAATTTGCTCTAAACCAGGACATCCATCCCCCAACAGAACAAAAACCAACCAAAAACTTAAGAATTACCTATTCAGAAATCTACAGTGAAAAATCAAATAAAAGGCTATAAAATATCTCTCTAAGGGTCCAAATTTTCTCAGGGTGCTGATGATGGAGAAGACAACAGAAACTAATAACCTGTCAAAATAAGATGTTCTGGAATAATGGTGCAGATCACATTTAAATAAAGCTCTGTGTATTTTATCTCAAAGGCCTTATCTATACTGCAGCCATTGCTGGATATAACAATAACTAAGAAACACTTGTGTGTATTAGCTTCCAAGACAACTCCAGAACACCCATAAGCAAACAGTATTATAAGCAAGGCTTTCAATACCTGATGCAGACATTTTGTGCCTCCCTGCTTTCGAACAATTCATCCTGCTAAAGTTCAATTTCCATAAAGCTCTTCAATACTTAACTAATCAAAAATCCTCTTACAGCCACATTTGAAGGTGTATCACTACAAATGTAATTTTAAAGGCTTCTCTGAAACACAGATTTCAACTGGGTGACAAACCTAACGCAAAAGCATGGTTTTGCAAATGGCAAACTGAGGAGCACCTGTTAAACAATGACAGCAATTCTCCATTCTCAGCATGACACTTTAGATCTCTACCCAAATCAGGACCATACATAGATATTCAAAATGTCAGGAGTTTTTCTCAGACTTTGATGACAAAATATCACTGAAGATGACAGAAGCCCCACTAAAGCCACCCTCTTCTACACACAAGTGGCAAATCCACACCAAGGCCCTGATGTAGTAACAACTCGTAGGACATAAATTCTCTTACCAAGGCTGTGACTGTAATATTATCTTATGTTCTTGTTAACTGCTTCACCCTATCTAACAACAATTTTCCAAGTAATTTTCATATACATCTTTAACTTTTCTTTATGATATTTAAGTCTTTATCTTCAGAAAAAAACAGATCTCATTTGGTAAAATTAGAAACCTGCAATTCAGTCCTCCTATTTTCCTCAAGATGTAAGCAAAAGGGAAAAATATTATATGTACAAGTAAATAAAAAAAGCCAACAACATAAAAATCCTATTTTCTGAAAGGATTTTACAAGCATCCCTTACTTTCATTTCTGAGCAGTTAGAAAAAGAAAAAAAAAACCCTCAAATTCTCTGAACATACTTCTTCTCAAGGCTAAAGCTCTGTTTATGGGACAGGGAAGAAGAGGTGACCAAAATGCTTGGCAATAGTAATGAAATGGAATAAAAGAGGTCTTTGAGCACTGAAAGATACTTACAGCAGTGTATAAGAGAGGTCTTATGAGGAAATGGTTAAAAATCTCATGAAGTCAAAGTTTCTTGGGCAAGTTTATGACACCAATTCTAAAGCAATACAGCAGACAATTGCAACAAGATAAAATATAAACTCAGCTAGTCTCTTTGAGATTTGATAATCAAATACAAATTACTTAAGAGTAAAATGAGTGGATTTAAAAAAAAGAACCTCTTCCCACCTCCACATAGCTTGTTTACTGATGTTATTCATCAAATAGGTGCTTTCAATTTTTAGATTAAAATTTCAGTGGAAAGCCTTCCAGAGAGCAGAACAGTATATAGTTGTACAGTCAAGTCAAATTTAAACTTTTCTTGTAAGAAAACAGGTAAATACTAACAGCCACCAGTAACAAGCATTATGACCTACCGAAATATGATACACGTTCATAGCTTTTCAATAAAAAGAAATATTGTTTTCAGTGTCAATGAAGTCTCACTGACAAGTAGTTAAAATCATAATGATGACCATATGGAAACTTCTTCAGTACCAAGGGTTTCCTATGCCCGCAATGCTGAATCTGAAAGCAGCTCGTTCACAGTTCACACAGACCTCTTCAGAAAATAACAATAATAATAAAATAGCATTTACTGGTAACTACCTAAAGTGCAAAAACCTCTCATACACAAGAAAGACACTTCCTCACAGAGAACTAGGCTTTCAGGAAAATGACAGATATTAAATCCATCCTTCTTAATGGGATGTCTGCTTAACAATGACTGAAGAAACTGAAGGGCTTTGATTAATGAAGATAAAACATGAAGTGACAAACTACCAAAGAGCATAGTGTGATTTAGCTCAACATTCATAAAAGTCATCCCAATCATTTCAGTATAAAAAATATAGGACCTTGTCAGAAACTGTTACTTTAAAACCCCAGTCTTAAGATATTAATTGCCAGGAAAAGTCACTGGGTTCAGGAAGCTCACTAGAAATACTGAAGAGTCATCTTAAAGAACCTGCCTTTTATTTAATGCATTAAAAAACTGAGGTTGCTTCTCTCTCTTCTTCTCCACATTGTGCATCCTTACAAGAACTTTAAGTGAACTAATCCAACATTAATATCTTCTCTCTAAAGTAATTATATTTAACAATTGAGACTTTCTGTTAGTTTTTTAAAGAAATTCTCTGTTGCACCCTATAAAACCAAAGGATATGTTAATGACAGTGATGTCTTTGATAGGTTGCTTGTCAATAGAATCGCTTTGTTGGGGTTTGGGGCTTGACATGGTTTGGGGGCCACAGACCTAGGGGGAGGTTACTGATAATGGACAAGAATGCAGAATTTACAGGCCAAAAGGACATTTGCCGAAGATAAGTAGAAACTAACAAAGCCAACTAATCAACTGTGCTGAAAGCAGGTCCAACTGGGTAAAAGGTAATTCCATCAGGGGGAGATCATGACCACCAAACAACCCCCAATTCAAATGAAAGAGCCTTGAGAATGCGCAGTAGCTAATAATGAATTACAAAATACCTTATGCAATCAGCCCTTTTATGAGTAACCAGTAGTAGAGTAGTAAACATTGAATATGTAGTAGATAGGTGGAATAGATTAGATTAACATTGTAGAAATAATGATCAAGTTCTCTGCTCTGTGTGCTAGCTTTGTGGATTTACCACTCAGCACCGACCTCTGTGCAAATATGAACTAACCACATACCTTGTCTCTGTGTGTGAGATTGTCTTACTGCACACCAGGTGACGAATCCCACATTTAGAGACAAATAACAGGAGACTGGAAAAATGTAGAAAATTGCTGAAAAGTAATTTCTCTCTCATGATGCTAGTTCATAGCACAGCCCTATACTTTGTTCTACAATAATTGAAGAGCCTATAGGTACATGATACATCATCCTCACTCCCCAGTAAGTCATAAATCCTTTTTTTTTTCATTGAAGTCAGCAGTAGGGTGCTGCACAATTAACTATAGTGGAACAGTGTTATCAAAGGAGTTTCCTATAAAGTTGAAATGATCACCTGATCAAATTCACCACTTCTATAAATCTCTTGGATTGCTCTGACAGAGCAAAATATCAGAGAATTAGGAAGAAAAAGATAATCCAAAGTTAAACATGTAATACTGCATCTTTCAAGAACGGGGAAAAGTATTTCAAAAATAAATTAAATTACCAAGATCAATACTTCAAAATGGTCCATGTCCTTGACCAAGTTAATTCACAAATACCAGAATGAGATCTATTTCCTTTCAAACAAAAAAAAATTAATAACAACACTACTGAGTATTTAATATAAGATGTTATGTATTAAGACTTCAACAGATTAAGGGAAAAAGTAGAAGGCTGACAAACATGACTGATTTTGAAGAGGTGAAGAAAAATTTATACTTTTATTTGGAAAGATCATAATGCTGAATTAGAAAAAGGAGAGTTTATATGATTTATCAAGTGTATATACACATGTACATATACATATAATGTCTACATATTGTTTAATGTTGAGCATCAACAGAACTACAAGTTCATATCTGTTAGAAAGAAACATGCCCGGAAAAGGCAATGGGATTACAAATATTTCAGTAAATCTTTAAACTTGAATGTCCTCTTTTTAAGAAGCAAAATTATGCATACAGAAGAGAACACAACTTCATTGTACTCTGCAAACTCATGTCTGACTAAGTAAAAATATTTTGTGTGTATGCTGAATATTTGCAATACAGAATAAGAGAGAAAACAGGCTACAGTTCTACACAATGCAACATACAGCTTTGTTTCACCATATTGTTTACCTGACAATGTGTGCTTGCAGCCCAGAAAGCCAACTGTATCCTGGGCTGCATCAAAAGGAGCATGACCAGCAGGTCGAGGGAGGTGATTCTCCCCCTCTACTCTGCTCTTGTGAGATCCCACCTGGAGCACTGCATCCAGCTCTGGGGTCCCCAGCACAGGAAGGACATAGGCCTGTTGGAGAGTCCAGAGGAGGACCATGAAGGTGATCAGAGGGCTGGAACACCTCTCCTATGAAGACAGGCTGAGAGAGCTGGGGCTGTTCAGCCTGGAGAAAAGACGACATTGTGGAGACCTTATAGCAACCTTTCAGTACCTAAAGGGGGCCTACAAGAAGGCTGGATGTTTTACAAGAGCATATAGTGAGAGGACAAGGGGGAATAGGTTCAAACTGAAAAAGTGTAGGTTTAGATTAGATATTAGGAAAACATTCTTTACTGTGAGGATGGTGAGGCACTGAAACAGGTTGCCCAGAGAAGTTGTGGATGACCCATCCCTGGAAGTGTTCAAGGCCAAACTGGATGTGATCCTGAGCAACCTGGTCTAGCAGAAGGTGCCCCTGCCTGTGGCAGGAGGGTTGGAACTAGATGATCTCTAAGGTCCTTTCCAACCCAAGCCATTCTATGATTCTATTCTCTGATAAGTGTATTAAGTGTATTGTGGAACAAGTCCAAAATAAAAACCTAGAAAACTGCAAAAATCACTATAAATCTATTAAAGTGTTTAAAACTTAGGTAAAGCTGTTTTATCTTGACATGAATGGATGCCTACTATACGTACTTTATATATGTTAAATCACATTTAGGTTTTCTGAACACTCCTCATCCAAACCTAGCTATGTATAATCTAGTAACACATTAAAATGGACAAATACCATCTTCTTTTGCTAGTTTTTTTTTATAATTAAATTTTATTCCTGTCTTCTTTGTATTGAAATTGAAGTCTGGATGTGAATGACTCCCCCTGCCCCTTTCTGATATTCCTATTTAATTTTCATATATATATATATATATAAATAAATTGTTTGAAAGGGCCAGTCTGTCATTCACTTCCTAACACAACAGATGTGTTAAGAAAAAAAAATATTTATTTTCCTCTTCTGTTCCATCTGCTTTGAAGAAACATTGAGGTTTGCAAAATAACAATATTATCTCTCATTTGAGCAGATCCCTTGCATGCAGTTGACATGAGGACAGCTACAATTTAGAGAAACGTGTAAGGTCCGTTATTAATTTTCACTTACTGCAAACGTCCTATCGGAGACATTTCTAAGCACAGGCCAGGTACCGTTCCTCTGTTAACAGCTATGCTGACTTCTGTTCGAGTGACCCTTTCTCGTGGAAGAAAACAGCCGTTCGAACAAAAAGAGCTTGGTCTCGCCGGCCGCGCCACTCGGGCGATGCGTGCCGGCGAGACCAGGTAGCCAGGCAGAGGTCAGGCCTGGGGCGCTCCCGCCCGCCCTCCCCCTCTTCTCCTTCCCTTGGGATGAATCCGAGCGAAGAGAAAGGTGGGGCACAGAAAACAGGTTTTCAGGAAAACGGGGGAAACGAGACCTGCACCTAGGAAGCGCTTCGGGGCAGCCTGCGAGCACGCGTCTTGTCAGACTGTGACTCAGTGCTGACAGCTGCAACCGGGTGACCGCGGCTCCGACCGCCACCACGAGAACAAAACTCGCCGTGTTTCTACAGGCCGCTCCAGAGATACCGCGACTGCTCCCCTCCTCCGGACCGAGGAAACCATCTTAGGTCCAGGCATATAGCCCCTTTCCCTTAACGTTCCTGCCTCGTACAAAGGGGTGGGACCACATGACAGACACACACCCACATACGGGAGACTGATGCCCACACTCAAGATGGCACATAGGACCTTCTGCCTCTTCCTTTCCCTCCATCCTCTAGACCCCCCTAAGCCTCTTCCTCATCCTAAATCTCTATTGCTCTGAGAGCCGACGCAGACCCTGCTTACTCCGGGGGATAGAGGCGCAGCTCCTCGATATCTCCCAGGAAGCTGAAGAGAGTCCGCATCTGCTCACTGGTCACAGCCGAGGAGAGGTTCGTGATCTGGATGACAGACGTGGGGGCCAAGGGGAACCCTAGCGGCACCCCGATCCCTCCACTGCTCATCATGGCGGAGCCTGCACGACTGCTCTGCTCGCGACAGTGCCACACAGTCCGGGCGGGCCGACAGAGAGAAGCGCGTGGCGCCTGCCAGAGCGTCCTAGCATGCGGGCGCTCTAGCGGCGGACTCGACTGCTCCCTGGAGGTGCTTCTGGGCGGACAGCCGTTCTTCCCGTGCTAGCTGGGGCTCACGGTGGAGCGGGCGCCCTCGCTCCGCGCCGACGGGACTCCGAGTTCCCCTGTAAGAAGGGAGGGGGAAAAAAGCCTCACTTCCCTCCGGTTTCCCAAGGGTCTACCCAGGCCGCCACTACCAGGACGGGACCGCGTCTCCCTCCTCCCCCGGCCTTCTTTCACACGCACTACCCACCCCAGGCTGCCAGGGGACTGGATCGGAGATCTTGCGATGGAGAGGTTGGATAGCGGAGGAAGCAAGCACGACGGCTCGGACGCCGCACGCAGAATGGTTAAATAGTTCCATCATACGTGGGGAAGGCGCAGCTGCGAGCGCCTGACTAATTCTTGCACGAACAGGGCCCGAGTACCTTGTTCACTTGTTTCCTTTCCTTTAGCAAAGCAAAAGCCTTATTATTTTAAAACTGGAATACCAAAGAGTCTAGGTACCAAACCTCACCTTTAATAGGTCATGTTTAGCTCTTTTAATTGATTTGGCATGAAATTCACTGAATGCTCTGCCAGCAAATTAAAACATGCCCACAGGAAATGGAGGGAGAAATAGATTCCCCATTTAAATGATCTTTTAGAAGCCAAGTTCAATAAGCAGCAGTTTAATTACCCTAGGGAGTAAACCCTTGAAAACTTGCTCTGTGTTAGACAAGAAGAGTTGTAATGGAATAAGTTGTTAATGGTTTTGATGTCCAGGTGTTAGAGAAATAAATTACTTGTTAGTAGAATTGCCTTGTTAAGGTTTGGAGCTTGACATGCTTCAATGATCTCAGACCTAAGGGGAGGTTAACAAAGCTTGATAAAAAAGATGTACCACCGAGAGTGGACACAAAGAATGCAGCATTTATGAGCCATTAGGACATTTGGCAGAACTCCCAAGATAAAGAAGAAATTAATAAACCCAAATCAGCAACTGTGCTGAAATCAGCACAGACTGGGTAAAAGGTAATTGTTGCAGGGGGAGATCGCAACCACCAACTCATGGACCACCGACCCAAAAGAAGAGAGACTGAGCATCAGCATGGGAAGGGAGAGACTCATTAACCAATATAAGATAGAATACTAATTAATAAGAGAACTGTGTAACTTGTAGCAAATTAACACTAATTCCTTTGTTTGCTGAAATGTATAAATAGTTAAAAATTTTGATAGTCATTGTGCTGGCTTTGTGCATTTGCCACCCAGCTCCCCTTTCTGCACAGGACTGTCAATAAATCAAATACTTTGACTTGGTGTGTGGATTGGCCTCTTGCACACCAGATGAAAGGATCCATTTTGGGACAAATTTTGTTGTAACTTGACTGGGAATTTATAACAATTACATTGATTTTACCTGGAGTAACAGCAAGTTCTCTTTAAAAGTTAAATTGACTGGAGAAAATGAGACTGAGCACTATGCATATGAGTGATCAGTATTAAGGATCTAACTGCAGTCTTGCTTAGGTGTTAAAGAACTTTGTATCTTGACACTGAAAGACTTAAGGTTACAGGCATTCATATTTTAGCTTTTAAAACTTTCCATACTCTACACTTGAACTGACAAAATGGATTTTGAAGGTTGCTTGTGTTCAGCCTCACCTCCAAATCCCTCCAAAATCCCCTGAGACTGTGCTCCCAAACTTCATCTCTGTTTTTCTGTTTTGCTCTGATCCTTTTAAGTTCTTTCATGGATTATGTAAACAGCTTGCAGTACACCAGAACAGAGTGAAGCCTGTCCTAACAGCCCATAACAGGAATCGGGGAGAGAAGTAAAATCAGGGCAGGCTTCCCCAGAAAACATTGTCATGATTAAGCATCACCCATTGCTCTTCTCCTTGATAGAGCCCATCCATGCTGTCTGGTCCCCTGAGGGAGCAGAATTATTTCCAGATCAAATTTTGAGTCAGTAGCTCTTGTATAAAGTAAAATAATTTTAAAAATATTTTTCCCTGTACTGAGTAAAATATTTTCCCCATTAGATTCCCTGTATCCTTGCAAAATACTAGTGTGTGGTTCTCCACTGAAAAATCACAACCTAATAGGTGAGAAAAAGGTTGACAATTGCAGATGATTGAAAAGAGAATTAGAATGGCAGAAAGCCAGAAATTTTTAAGATGCTGCCGTAACTACCGTTATTATGGATAATTCTTTTTAAGTCTCTGTAAAAGTAGATAATGTTAACAAAACTATTAAAATCTGTCTTGGTTTGAAAAGACAGGTGTCTGCTAAGGAAGGCAGGTGCCTCCCCTGAAATGGAAAATGTAAACCCCCTCCCTCTGAATTGTTATAATTTTGAAATTAAGGGGCTCTCAGGCAAAGATATGGGAGCAGGAATAACAGTTCTTTATTAGGGAAGAAAATAAAAAAAAAAATAAAATAAACAATGCAGTAATACAAAACAACACTGAGTGAGTCAGGATATGACCTGACACCCTGTTGGTCAGGATGTTGGAAGCAGTCCAATTGAAATGGTGGCTGCAGTCCTCCTGGAGTGACAGATGTGGTTCTGTTGAAGCAGTGATCCTGTAGAAGGGTGTAGTCTTCCTCTGAAGGTCCAGTGGTAGTGTAGATGGGCTTGGTCTTCCTCTGGGAATCCAGTGGGAAAGGGCTGCCCTGGTGTCCCAAATATCATATTATATCCAGGAATGAATGTTTGGCTCCCCCCCCAGGGCGGAGCATCTCACAATGGGGTGATGTAATTTTTATCAGTCATGCAGTGAGACTCAATGGCCCATTAACAGAAGATATTTACCAGAGGGAGGATTGGTTTGTGGAAGAGATAAAGAAAACTGCCCGGTTAACAGAAAATAACTGCCACACCTCTAACAGATGGCAAATAGAATACACACTTATCTTGCAATTCAGGACAGTATCACCACACACCACTATAAATATAATTCTTGTTGTCTCAGAGTAACTGCTTTCTAATAACGCACAGTGAGTTTTATTACTGTATAGATTAATTCTGCTGGTTTGTTGCTTTTTATCTGTAAATTCAGTATCCTGGGAAAGAACTTACCTTAAGAAATATGCAACATGTTGCTATTTTTTTTCAGTGCTTGGTACCATGATAATGGTCTTGAAATCAGTATTCAACCCATCTGATTGCTATTTTTTAACCTGTCTTAGGTGAGGATTTAGTAAGGACAGGGCACTAAAATCTCTGCTGACTTTTTTTCTGTGGCAGCGCAATCTGCCATTGAGGTTTCTAATAACTTTATTATAGATCAAAGGCACGAATTCTCTCAGGTTGTGAATCTTCTTAATTACTAATTTTGTTACTTGTCTTGTGGAACAATTGTTCTGGGAGCAGCATAACCGATGAAGTCTGTCACTATACGACACGAAAGAACAC
>NW_005054766.1:97611-99548 GCF_000277835.1 Geospiza fortis | reverse complement strand
CTGGGATGGGCTGGGGGCACTAGGATGGACTGCGGGCTACTGGGATGGACTGGGGGCCACTGGGATGGACTGGAGGCATTGGAAGGGACTGGGGGCTACTGAGACGCACTGGGGACACTGGGAAGGACTGGAATGGGTTGGGCGGCTACCGGGATGAACAATGGAGTCTACTGGGATGGACTGTGAAGGACTAGGAGGGCATGTGGATGCTCTGAAAGGACTGGGAGGCCACTGGGTTGGACTGGGGAGCTACTGGGAGGGGACCTAACTGGACTGGTGTGTACTGGTGTGCGCTCAGAGGGACGGGGATGAACTGGGATAAACTCCAGCGGGCTGAGGAGCACTGGGGAGGGACTGGGGCAGGACTGGTGTGTACTGGTGTGCACTGGGATGCGCTGGTCTCACCGGATGTCATCCTCGTTGGCGAAGAGCACGACCCCGCGCGCGGTCGACGTCTCCATCAGGCGCCCGATGACCTTGGCGAACTCCCCCGGCTTCGGCTCCCGCGGGATCTTGATGGACTGGGCGATGCACAGGCCCCCTGCCCCAGTACAGACCAGTATAAACCAGTACGGACCAGTATGGACCAGTGTGGATGGGGACCACCCTCCCTGCCCAGGCCCCAGAACCTCCCCCATCCCTGCAGAGCTCACCTTCCCAGTACATCCCAGTATGGCCCAGTGGCTCCCAGGATAACCCAGTGCCCCTCCCAGTGCTCCCAGTGCCCCTCTCAGTATAACCCAGTGCCGTCCCAGTACAACCCAGTACAACCCAGTATAATGCAGTACGGCCCAGTACAGCCCAATATAACCCAGTAAAACCAAGTACAACCCAGTACAGCCCAGTACACTCCAGTACAGCCCAGTACAGCCCAGTACAACCCAGTACAACACATTACAGCCCAGTATAAACCAGTACAGCCCAGTACAACCAAGTACAACCCAATATAACCCAGTATAACCCAATATAACAAAGTACAACCCAGTACAGTCCAGTACAGCCCAGTACAACCCAGTATAACCCAGTAAAACCAAGTACAACCCAGTATAACCCAGTACAGCCCAGTACGAACCAGTACAGCCCAGTACAACCCAGTGTAACCCAGTACAACACAATACAGCCCAGTATAACCCAGTGCAACCCAGTACACTCCAGTACCCCCCAGTACCCCCCAGTACAGCCCACCGGCCTCGCGGGAGCTCTGCACGAAGGCCTCGACGCCGCTCTCGCCGTAGTTGCCCTCGGAGGCCAGCGTGCTGACGTAGCTCCAGCCCAGCGCCCGCACCACGGCCACCATGGCCTGCGCCTGGTACGAGTGCGGCGGCACCACCCGTGAGAAGAACTCGTAACGCCCGGGGTCCGACAGCTCGGGGGCCGTGGAGGCGTAGCTGATCTGGGGGATCTGGGGACACGGGGACATGTCAGGGACGTGTCAGGGACAGGGGGACATTGGGGGTTTGGGGGCATTGTGGGGTCATGGGGAGATTGGGGTGAGGCGCTATGGGCGGGTCAGTGTGGAGCTGTTGATGTAGGTGGGGTCTGGGGGGACATTGGGGACACTGGGGAGAGTGAGGGGACATGGGGGACAGAGGGGTGTGAGGGGGCAAGGGGATCTCAGCCCCAGGGCTGGGGACAAGGGGGACATCGGGGACAAGCGGGGGGAGACCTGGGTGACACCCAGGGCACCTGGCACTGTGGGACCCCCCCTTCCCTGTCCCTGTCCCTAATCCCCCCTAATCCCCCTGGGCCATTTGCTGCCATCCCAGGGGATTGTGGGTAACACCCGAGGGGGAGGGGGGGAAAGTTCTGGAAGGGACCTGGGGTGGGGAGGGGGCACAGAAGGGGACCAGGTGGCCAGGCCCCCCCTCACAGGGAGCAGACACCGTGAGGACACTGTGTGGTCAGCGCTGTCCCGTGTCCCCTCAGGGTCCCCCCAG
>NW_005054766.1:93830-94001 GCF_000277835.1 Geospiza fortis | reverse complement strand
GCTCCCCGTTTCTCAGCGCCCCCCCCCCGTTCCCGCAGGAGGCTCCGTGCGGCGGCGGCGGCAGCGCCCGGGGGGACCCCCGGCCGTGGCGTTCGCCGAGGGCTGGGTGGAATTCCGGGACAAGCGAGCGGCCAAACGCGCGGCCAAAATCCTGCACGGGGCGCCCACGGC
>NW_005054766.1:93278-93772 GCF_000277835.1 Geospiza fortis | reverse complement strand
GGGGAGTGCTGGGGAGGGGTCCCGGCGGGTCCTGGGTGCTTCAGAACGGGTTTAGGGGGGGCTTGGCTCCCTTTTTGGGGGGCCCAGATCCCTTTCTGGGGGTCTCAGACCTTTGGGGGAGACACCTGTGGGTTCCTGGGTAATTGGGAGCCTTTGTGGGTGAGGGGTTGGGATAGCCTTGGGTCCCTTTTTGGGGGTCCCACATTTGTAGGGAGCACCTGGGTCCCTTTTTTGGGGGCGGGGGTCTCGGATGGTTTTGGCCCACTGGGGGTCCCTGTTTTAGGGTTCAGGGGGGTCAGTGGGGAGGGGCTGGGCTGTGTTGGGAGACCCCTCGCACACACCTGGGCCAGCAGCTGAGGGGGATTCGAACACCTCAAAACCTTATTTTGGGGGGCGGTCTGAAGCTGTTTGGGGGTTCCCCTGACCTGTGCCCACCCCCCCAGTACCTGCCCGGGTTCCGGTGGCCTCACCTGAGCGAGCGGCTCAGCTACGAG
>NW_005054766.1:91467-92390 GCF_000277835.1 Geospiza fortis | reverse complement strand
GGGGCTATGGCTTCGGCGCGAAACTCCCTGAAGGCAGCGCAAGGGGCGGGGGAGTGGGCGTGGCTCAAGCAGCTCAGGCCACGCCCCTTTACCATAAAAGGACGTGACCCAAGGAAGCGACAGCAGGTGAAAGGTGCGTGTAGGCGGGGCCTGAACAAAGGGGCGGGGCTGGATAAAGCCACGCCCCTGCCCACGCCTTAAACAGGTCATTTAAATCTCTAAGGGAGGCGGGGAGGGTAGGGCTCTTAAAGGGGCCGCGCCCCCGTTTCGAGGGGCGGTTCCAGTGTCAAAAATAGAAGCTCTGGGGGGTGAGGGAGGGGCCCCAGCAGGGCACTGGGGAAATGGGAGAACGAACAAACTCGGGGCCCCATAAACCTGATGTCCCCATAAACCTGGGGGGTGGGGGGCAAGCCCCCTCAAAGATGGGTGCTGAGAGCACCCCAATATCCCTGGGAAACCAAACAGGGGGAGTGGTACCAAACTGGGGACTCCCCCCCTCAAAATGCCACCGCTGGGGTCCCTCAGCCTTGCTGTGTCACTGGGGGAGGGGCGACCTGACACTGTGGGGAAGGGGGGCAGGGGTCCCCAAAATCGGGGTGTCACCCTGGGGTCCCCCTGAATCCCGACAATGGGGTCCTGGAGCCCCCAAACCTGGGGGGCACTCCAGAACCTCCCAGTGACTCTCAGGGGGTCCTGGGGTGCCAGTCCCACTCTGGGGACCCCCCCAATGCCCCTCCCCCGTTACACCCAAGGCTCCATCCCCAAATCCCACTCCCCAAAGGTGCAACACCCCATCCCTCCTCCCCACCACCCCCACATCCCCTAATTTTAGTTCCCCCCTCACTTTTAGGTCCCTCATTTTCCTCTCCCCCTCCCAATTTTATCCCCCCCCCTCCCCATTTCCTCCACCCCAATTCCAGTTC
>NW_005054766.1:88074-88821 GCF_000277835.1 Geospiza fortis | reverse complement strand
CGTCCCCAACTGTCCCCAGGGCGCGCCGCATGGGGGGTACATCGGCCTGCCCGTTGTTAGTGTGGGAGCAGCTATTAGGAGCGTTACGGTAGATGCGGCGGTATTAGGGGTATTACGGCAGCCAGGCAGCAGCAGTGGGTTAGGCTGAGCATTCCAGTAGGAGCAGCTATTAGAGGCATTACGGCATTGAGCCCTGCTATTAGAGCCATTACGGTATCTGAGCCCCACTACTGGTACCTTGGGTCTTGCTATCCTGGAGCGGTTATTAGGAGAATTATGGTAACCAAACCCTGCTCTGAGGGGTTTTGGGGTACCTGAACCCCATTATCTGGGGCATTACAATGCCCCAACCCCACAGCCAGGGTTGCTCAGATCCCATCATCAGCTGTGAACAGTTTTTGGGGTGTCACAACGATCTGGTCCCAAAATTAGGGGCATTATGGTACTGGCGCCCCAATATTAGTGGGGTTTGAATGTGCTGAACCCCAATACTCGGTCTTGGAACAGCTCATAGGATCACTACGGTACCTGCACCCCAATACTGCCCCCTTTTCCAGGCCCCTATATTAAGGGCATTACGGCTTGCCCCCTGTCCCAATAGCTGCTCTGGGAGGGGCGTGGCCATTGATGGAGGGGCGGGGCTATGAGACAGGGGGCGGGACCAAGGCCTGTCACTCACCCCGCAGGGCCCAGGGGCCTTCGGGGGTCGCCCCGGCTTCTTCTTCTCCTTGCCCTTGTTCAGCAGCT
>NW_005054766.1:85570-87322 GCF_000277835.1 Geospiza fortis | reverse complement strand
TCAGTGCTCAGGCAGCCGGCGCAGGAACCGCAGCCCAGGCCCTGCAGGGACAAAACACAGGGAAATACGGGAAAACATGGGAAAATGTGGGATAACAAATATGGGCTAACGTGGGAAAATACAGGATAACAAATGTAGGATAACAAATATGGGCTAACGTGGGAAAATACAGGATAACAAATGTGGGATAACACTCGAGGGTGTAGGAGGATGTGGGTGAACGAGCAGCCACAGACAAAGGGATGGGGACAAGGGGACAGGGGGACGAGGCAGGAGCCACAGCCAAGGCCCTGCGGGGACACAGGGTGGGGACACGGAGGTTACCTGGGAGAGCAGGGAAAACAGAAGGAAACAGGGGAAAACATGGGAAAACACGGGAAGAAAACACAGGAAAAACCACAGGAAAATAGGGAAAAACATGGGATAATATGGGATAACAAACATAGCAAAACACGGAGAAACAGAGGAAAATACAGTAAATATGGGATAATACAGGGGAAATACAAGAAAACACGGGGAAATATGGGAAAATATAGGATAATATGGGATAACATGGGTGAATATAGGACATGGGAGGACGTGCCACCACAGACAAGGGACAGGGGGACAGAGGGACAGGAGCCACATCCAGGCCCTCCAGGAACATGGAATAATGTGGATACCAGGGAATAGAGTGGAATAACAGAAAGCAACGTGAGATAACAGGGATAAAATGTGATAACGTGCAATAATGTGGGGTATCAGTCACGCCAAGTAACACTGGTAATGGTAATTAACACAGGTTAATGTTAATTATCCTCAGACAAAGGGGAGGACGCAGAGGTGACACAGGAGGTGACAGTGACACAGGGAGGGTAACAGTGACACTGGGAGAGCGAGGATTACGGTGACACGACCGGGCTGACACTAATATGGGGGCAATGCGCAGGCAGCGGCGCAGGAGGCACTTGGGGGTCCGGCCGGGCCCGGAGGGGCCCCCGGGGGGGCTGCGGGCGCAGGCGCTGCAGATGCCACAGTCCTCGGGGATGCGACAGGCCTGGCACGTGCCACAGCCCACCCGCTGTGGGGAGGGGGTGTCAGGGCTCTGGGGGAGCCCCCAAACCCCCCCTGAGGGATTTGGGGAATGCCAGGGGCACCATTTCCCTCCCCTGAGGGATGGGGGTACCTTGTAGAATCGCTGCTCCCGGTTGAAGTCTCGTCTCTGGGCTGGGGGAGGTGGAGGAAGGGAGTCAGGGTCACCCCAACTTTCCTGGGATCCCCCCCTGACCCCCCTCCCAAACTCCTTCAGGCTCCCTTTCCCCCCAGAATGGTCCAGAACAGAGGGAAAAGGAGGCAGGGAAGAATCAGGGAGGAAGAGGAGGAACAGGAAGTTTCAGAGGAATAAAATGATAATTATGAGGCTGGAGAAATTCAAGGAATGATGATGATGATGGAGGAAAAAAACCTCAGGAAATGAAGGACAAGAAGAACAGGAAAATGAGGAAGATGATAAAACAGAAAAAGCCCTGAGAGAGCTGAGGAAGGTGGGAGAAAGACTCAGAGGATGAAGAGGACCACAAAGAGGATGAGGAGGAGCATGAAGAGGATGAGGAGGAGGGCACTGAGGCCGAAGCTCACCACGGCAGTCAGGGCAGAGCCAGCGGCAGCGGCGCTGGGGGGGCAGGGACACCCCTGGGAAGAGGCTCTGGCAGCCAGCACAAAGCCTGCAGAGGCGAGGGCGGCATTTTGGGGGGGGGGACGGGGGCACCCACA
>NW_005054766.1:83861-85091 GCF_000277835.1 Geospiza fortis | reverse complement strand
TCCCCACACCAAGAGCTCCAGGGCACACCCCCCCCCACACCTGGAGGACCCCCAGGGACCCTCCCCCTCCCCCACTCACGCCACCACGCCATCCTGGGGGGGCTCCAGGGGCGGCCGCTTCCGGGTCCTGCGATGGGGGGGCTCCCTCAGGGGCGTGGCCACAGATGAAGAGGGCGTGGCCTGACTGGGGATGGGCGGGGCCTGATCTGATGAAGGTGGGGCTTTCTCGGTTTCAGCCCCGCCCACCTCCACCTCCACCTCCACCTCCTCCTCCTCTTCCTTTTTGATGATTTTGGGGGGATCTGGGAGGGGCCCAGCGGGCAGGTGCCATTTGGGGCTCTTTCTGGTCTGAAAAGCACAAAAACGGGGGGGTCACAAGGTGGAGGGAGAACCCCCTGTGACACCCCCCCCATTCCCACCTCAAAACCCCCATTACTGCTCCTCCCCAATTTAAGAATCCCTTTTTCTCCAAGCCCCCCCCCCAAAATTTAGGTTCTTCTCAACCTCATTCAGAGGAGCCCCTTTTGCCCCATCTCTTTATTCCACCCCCAATTCCTTTTTTGTTATGGTGCTCCTCTCCCCAAGGAGAGCTCTCCAGATTTCCCTCTCCGAGGTTTTTTGGGATTTTTTGCCCCCTCCCGTGGTTTTTAGGGTCCCATCCCCCATACCCGGGTGGGGCTGGGGGGCTGCTGCCCCGATTTGAAGTCGAAGTTGCTCAGGTCGTGCCCGGGGCCCAGGAACCGCCGCAGCTCGATCTTACTGCGGAACTTCTGCCCTGTGGGGCTGCCGGGGGTTCGGGTCAGACGGGCTCCAAAATCCCCAGGAACGGCCCCAAAACCCCACGGGGACCGCTGAGCCTGGGGGAGCCCCCAAATGCCAAAGGGAGAATGGGAAAGGGGGAGCAAAGAGAGCTCAGGGGACACCAAAACTCTCAAAAAGTAACCCCCGAGCCCCAAAATAGCCTGGAAGAATTGGAGGGGACTGGGAATATTTGGGGAAAGAGGCATTGAGGTGGCCCAGGGGAGATCCTGGAGAGGGGCTCTGAAATCCCCCATGAAACACCACTGGGGGGGAGGGAGAAGGCCCCAAATGGACACGGGATGGGGTCTAGGAGGGGGAAAGGGCAGAGCCGGCCCCACCCGCGGTCCCGTGGGGGTGGGAAGGGGCGCTGGGGGGTTTTTGGGGAGGGGGGCACCTCCTGTAGTAGGTGTCGCTGCGGCCGCGGGGGGG
>NW_005054766.1:80973-82056 GCF_000277835.1 Geospiza fortis | reverse complement strand
GTACCACTGCGGGGACACGGACAGGGACAGGGACAGTGACACACAGCTCGTCCAGCTTGTACCACTGCAGGGACAGGGACAGTGTGGGGACAGGGACAGGGAAACTGTCCTGCTCGAACAGCTCATCCAGCTTGTACCACTGTGGGGACAGGGACAGCGACAGTGTGGGGACAGTGTGGGGACAGGGACAGTGTGAGGACAGAGACAGCGTGGGGACAGGGACACTGTCCTGCTCAAGCAGCTAGTCCAGTTTGTACCACTGCAGGGGACAGGGACAGCATGGGGACAGCATGGGGACAGCAACAGGGACAGTGTGGGGACAGGGACAGGGTGGGGACAGAGACAGGGATAGCATGGGGACAGAGACAGCATGGGGACAGGGACAGCGTGCAGACAGTGTGGGGACAAGGACAGAGACACCAAGGGGACTCGGAGCAGCGTGGGGACACTTTGGGGACGCTGAGCGGTGGCACCCACCACGCGGACGCGCTCCAGGTCCACCTCGGCGCGGCGCAGCTTCTCCCAGCAGTAGTGACGGTGGCACTTGCGCTTGGGGACGCGGCAGAAGTCCCCGGTCAGCTCGAAGACGTCGCGCACCAGAGGGCACCCGCACACCTCATCCGCGGGCACCTGGGCGGGCACGGGGTCAGCGCCGGGCTGGGGACACCCTGAGCCCCTCTGCCACCTCCACGGCCACCCTGGGGTCCTGGCAGTGTCCTGGGCACTGCCCCTGTCCTGTCCCTCATGTCCACCTCGGGGTCCTGGGAGTGCTCAGCGCACAGATCCCCTCAATTCCACCCCAAAACCTCATTCTGTGCCCACTTTGGGGTCCCAGGACTGTCCTGGGCACTGCCCCCACCCCCCAAAGTCTTCTCCATGCCCACCTTGGGGTCCCGGGAGTGCTCAGGGCACAGATCCCCTCAATTCCACCCCAAATTCTCATTCTGTGCCCACCTTGGGGTCCCGGGAGTGCTCGGGGCACAGCACCTGCAGCCTCTTGCAGTAGGTTTTGCTCTGGGGGTTGTAAACGTCACAGAACAGCCGGGTGGCCCTGGGGGGACACAATAGGTGTCCTGGGGTGGG
>NW_005054766.1:78787-80661 GCF_000277835.1 Geospiza fortis | reverse complement strand
AGAGAACTCTGAAGTTCCTTCACAGGATCCCCCCAGCCCCCCCAAGCTGAGGAAAGGGATCCCCGTGGCCACTGCAGGATGTGGGGAGGGTGCCCAGCCCTGGGAGCTCCCAAAGTTCCCCTAAAAGGATCCCCCAGAAGATCCCACAGGAGCCCGGAGAGTCCCATGGATGATCCCACAGCAGCCCAGAAAGTGCCACAGATGATCCCACAGACCCCAGAGATGATCCCAAAGACCCCGGGAACCCAGAGGTGCCCCCAGAGCCCGGGCTCACCTTGGCGTAGCAGCGCTCCATGTGCCGCAGGGCCACCTTGGGGTTGATGGGGTGGCCACAGGACACGCAGAAGATCTGCAGGTCCGTGTCCTCGCTGTCCCCCTCCGTGCTCTGGGGGGACAGCGGGGTCAGGGGGTCCACAGAGGCACCCAGGGATTGGGGGGACACGAGGTTAGGGGGCTCCAGGGGCACCCAGGTGTTCCAGGGAGGGGTTTGGGGGGGACCCTGGTGTCCACTGGGGGACCCAGGACAGGGCTCAGGGGGGGATTCAGAGATTTGGGGGATGCTCAGGGGGGACCCAGAATGGGGAGAATGAAAGGGTTTTGGGGCATCCCAAGAGGGACCCAGAATGGGGGGAATTAAAGGGTTTTGGGGGTACCCAGGATGGACCCAGGGATTTTGGAGGGGACCCAGAGAAAGGCGGTAAGGGGGGGACTCGATGGGTTTGGGGGCACCCAGGAGTCCATGAAGGATCAGGAGGGATCTCAGGAGGGACCCAGAACTAGGAGAATTAAAGGATTTGGGGATCCCCAGATCTCCAGGAGCTGTGTGTGGGTACCAGAGGAGCAGAGGGGTCTCAAGAGGAACCCAGAATGGGGAGAATTAAAAGATTTGGGGGCACCCAGGTGTCCATGAAGAACCAAAGGGGATCTCAAGAGGGACCCACAACAGGGAGAATTAAACGGTTTGGGGGGACCCAGGAGTCCACGAAGGACCAAGGGGGATCTCAAGAGAGACCCAAAACAGGGAGAATTAAGGCATTTTTGGGGTCCCCAGCCCTCTGTGAGCCCCGGGGGGTGCCCACCTCCTCGTCCTCGCGGGGCGGGTGCCCCTTGGCGCGGGCGATGAGCCCCTCGAGCTCGTGGAAGCGCCGCTCCATCTCCTGCAGCCGCAGCCGCGCCTGGTGCTGCTCGCGCCGGATGCGCTCCAGCAGCCGCTTGCCGTGCTCCTCCGCCACGCACGGGCTCTGCTGCCACTGCTGGATCCGCTGCGGCAGGATCTCGTAGATCCGGCTGGGATCGGGGTGGGGAAAGGGTTAATGGGGGCTCCAGGATCCCTGGGATCCACTGAGGCAGGATCTCTATATATAACTGGATTATACTGGTCTGTATGGGTTTAAACTGGTCTATATCAGTCTGTACCATTCTGTACTGGTTTATACTGGTCTATCCTGGTTTGCACCAGTCTGTACAGAGAATTATTGGTTTATAGTGCTCTGTGCCATTCTGTACTGGTTCATACTGGTCTGTACCATTCTGTACTGGTTCATACTGGGCTGTGCCATTGTGGACTGGTTTATATGGGTCTGTGCCATTCTGTACTGGTTTATACTGGTCTATACCACCCTGTACCATTCTGTACTGGTCTATACCAGTCAGTACCATTCTGTACCAGTTTATGCCAGTCCATACCAGCCTGTCCTCTCCCGCACTGGTTCATACTGGTCTATACCAGTCAATACTGTTCTGTACTGGTTTATACTGGTCCGTACTGGTGGGTACTCACTTGGCAGCCAGTTTGATGCCGCAGGCCTCGCTGCAGTACTGGGAGGGCGGGCGCGCGGGGCGGGTGCAGCCGGGGCCCAGGCACTGGCCCAGCC
>NW_005054766.1:77427-78777 GCF_000277835.1 Geospiza fortis | reverse complement strand
CCCAGCCCCGCGGGGTCGCGGGCGTCGGCGCGCTCGGGGTGCCCGCGGCGCTCACGGTGCCGCGCCCGCTGCCGGTGCCGCTTGTAGCGCTCCTCCTTCTGCACCAGTTAGCACCGGTTAGCACCAGTAACCTCCCAGTAATCACCCAGTGACCTCCCAGTAATCACCCAGTAACCTCCCAGTAACCACCACTCATAGACCAGTAACCTCCCAGTAATCAGTGCTCATAGCCCGGCACTGCCAGTGCTGCTTGCAGCGCTCCTCCTTCCGCACCAGTCAGCACCAGTGAGCACCAGTAACCACCCAGAACCCTCCCAGTACCTCCCAGCAGCTCCCAGCGCTCATTCCGCCACTCCTCCTCCCACACCAGCGAGCACCAGTAACCACCCAGTAACCACCACCCGTAACCCAGCAACCACCCAGAGCCCTCCCAGCAACCCCTGGAACCTCCCAGTAACCCCCAGTAGCTCCCAGTAACCCCCAGTAGCTCCCGGTGCCCCTCACCTTCTTGTCGGATTTCTTCTCGCGGCGTTTGACGTGTTTGACCTTCACGGCGCGTTTGCGCAGGACGGGGTCCAGGAACGGCGCGTCCTCGGCGTCACTGAGCCAGGGCTGGCAGGACCAGGGACACGTGGGGACACGTGGGGACACGTGGGGACACGTGGGGTGACGTCCCCCATGCGTCTCAGAGCGTGGCCCGTGAAGGGACACGAGGGGACAAGGTGGCCTGAGGTGCCTCAGGCGCGTGGCCCGGTGTGGGGACGCGCCGGGACACGCTGGGGACACGCAGGGACACGCCTGACACGCCTCAGAGCGCCATGGGGACATGTCCTGATGTGCCAGGACATGTTGAGGACATTTGAGGACCCCGCCTCAGGGCACAGCCTGGTGTGGGGACATGCCAGGACATGCTTGGGGACATTTGGGGACACGCCTCAGAGCACAGTCCAAGGGGAGACATTTGGGGACACGCCCTGACAGGGACCAAGGACACGTCCTGATACACCTGAAGCTCACCTTGACACACAAAACCACCTCTGAACAGCCTAAACCAGGCCTAAACAGCTTAAACCAGGCCCTGATGGGCAAAAACCTCCTTCAAATCTGTTCCTGTGCTATTTAGGGGGGTATTTGGGGTGCCTGGTGGGTTTTGGGATGCCCAGGGGGGAATAGTGAGGGTCCCCAGGGCAGTATTTGGGGTCCTGGGAGGGCAGTTTTGGGGTGCCAGGGGGGCAGTTTTGGGGTCCCGGGGCAGTTCTGAGGTGCCAGGGCAATTCGGGGGTCCCAGTGGGGGCAGTTTTTGGAGTCTTGGGGGGCAGTTTTTGGGGTCCCAGTGGGGGCAGGTTTAGG
>NW_005054766.1:76144-76873 GCF_000277835.1 Geospiza fortis | reverse complement strand
GGGACACGTGGGGACACGTGGGGACACGTGGGGACACGTGGGGTGACGTCCCCCATGCGTCTCAGAGCGTGGCCCGTGAAGGGACACGAGGGGACAAGGTGGCCTGAGGTGCCTCAGGCGCGTGGCCCGGTGTGGGGACGCGCCGGGACACGCTGGGGACACGCAGGGACACGCCTGACACGCCTCAGAGCGCCATGGGGACATGTCCTGATGTGCCAGGACATGTTGAGGACATTTGAGGACCCCGCCTCAGGGCACAGCCTGGTGTGGGGACATGCCAGGACATGCTTGGGGACATTTGGGGACACGCCTCAGAGCACAGTCCAAGGGGAGACATTTGGGGACACGCCCTGACAGGGACCAAGGACACGTCCTGATACACCTGAAGCTCACCTTGACACACAAAACCACCTCTGAACAGCCTAAACCAGGCCTAAACAGCTTAAACCAGGCCTAAACAGCTTAAACCAGGCCCTGATGGGCAAAAACCTCCTTCAAATCTGTTCCTGTGCTATTTAGGGGGGTATTTGGGGTGCCTGGTGGGTTTTGGGATGCCCAGGGGGGAATAGTGAGGGTCCCCAGGGCAGTATTTGGGGTCCTGGGAGGGCAGTTTTGGGGTGCCAGGGGGGCAGTTTTGGGGTCCCGGGGCAGTTCTGAGGTGCCAGGGCAATTCGGGGGTCCCAGTGGGGGCAGTTTTTGGAGTCTTGGGGGGCAGTTTTTGGGGTCCCA
>NW_005054766.1:73731-75412 GCF_000277835.1 Geospiza fortis | reverse complement strand
AAGAGCAATGAGGGTTTTGGGGTGCCCCTCCCCCCACAGCCAGGCCTGGCCCCTCCCCCACACGGGACAGGGGGGGGTCTGGGGTCCCCCTTTGCCCTCCCCCCAGAGCCCCAGGGACTCACCGAGGTGGGGAAGTACTTGTAGGACTCCTGTGGGGACACAGAGGGGACACGTCAGGGACAGCGCGGTGACAGAGGGACGGAGGACATGGGGACACAGGGACATGGCACAGTGAGGGACACAAGACCTCTTGGAAACGTGTCAGGGACGCAGGATAGGGTGACACAGCCGCGGGGACACAGGGACGTAGGACAGGGACACACAGGGGCATGGGACACTTGGGGACACATCAGGGACACAATGACAGAGTGACACACAGATATGGGATATGAGCATCCAGTGAGACAGAGTGACACGGGACACTTGGGGACATAAGAGACACTGGGGACATGTCAGGGTGACACAGGGACACACACAGCAGCTCGCTGGGGACACAGAACACGTGAGGAACGGGGGGACATGGGGATGTGCCAGGAGTGTGACGCACCAGGGACGTGGCACGAGGTGACAAAGAGACACGAGGACACGGCGAGACGGTGACAAAGGATGTGTCACAACACGAGACGCGATGAGCAAGGGACAAGGTGACAGAGGGACACGGGACAGGGGGACAAAGGGACACGAGGCGGTGACAGAGGCCACACAACAGGGACAAAGCCACAAAGAGCCACACTGGGGACACACTGGGGACACATTGGGGACACATTGGGGACACACCAAGGCCCCCAGCCCTGAGAGGCACTGAGGCCCCGCCACACGGGGGACACACCCCACTCCCAACACACACCAAGGACACGCTGGGGACACACTGGGGACACGCTGGGGACACGCCAGGTGCCCGCTCACCCGCGCCCGCAGCTGCCACTGCCGCAGCCGGCACTTCTGGCGGATCTTGTTGGGGCCCCCGAATTTCTTCATGTCCCGGCAGAAGTCGCACTGCCCGCAGTCCTCGGGGCGCCGGCACGCCTCGCACTCGCCACACATGCGGGCCGAGCGCTTGATCTGGGGTCAGGCACCCCAAAAACGGGGTCAGGCACCCCGAAAATGGGGTCAGACACACCAAAAATGGGGTCAGACACACCAAAAATGGGGTCAGACAGCCCAAATCCCACCAGGGACGCCCAAAATCCCACCAGGGACACCCCCACCTTGCACTCACCACACATGCGGGCCGAGCGCTTGATCTGGGGTCAGACACCCCAAAAATGGGGTCAGGCACCCCGAAAACGGGGTCAGGTAATCCAAAAATGGGACCAGGTACCCCAAAAATGGGATCCGGCACCCCAAACATGGGATCAGGCACACCAAAAATGGGGTCAGGCACCCCAAATCCCACCAGGGACACCCCAAATCCCACCAGGGACACCCCCACCTTGCACTCCCCAAATGCAGGCTGAGTGCTTGGTCTGGGGTCAGACACCCCAAAAATCCACCCCAAAACACACCCAGGGACACCCCAAAACCCGAGCTGGGAGGGATCCCAGGCACCCAGAGAGGGTCAGGGGTCCCCCAAATCTCCCCCAAAGCACCCCCCAGCCCCCTGGTGCCCCCCAAATCCTCATCCCAAGGGACTCAGGCACCTCCCAGCCTCCCCCCGGAATTGGGGTGTCCCTTTGTGGGG
>NW_005054766.1:73108-73555 GCF_000277835.1 Geospiza fortis | reverse complement strand
TGGCAGCCCGGCCCTGCTCCAGCTCCTGCCCCTTGGCCCCCTCGTGCTCCTTCTCCCGCCACTTCTTGTGCCGGTACCGGATCTCCAGGGATGGGTCCTTCTCTGAGGGGGGGTCACAGAGGGGTCAGGGGGTCCTCCACCGGGGACACCCCAAAAACGGGGTCAGGCACCCCAAGAATGGGGTCAGGCATCCCAAATCCCACCAGGGACACCCCCACCTCGCACTCGCTGCACATGCAGGCTGAGCACTTGATCTGATGTCAGGCACCCCAAAAACTACCCAGAGCCCCCAAAAAAACCACCCAGACGCCCCAGGTGTCCCTGGAACCCCCCCAAACCAGCCCCCCAGCCCCTCTCACTGCGGCCCAACACTCCCAGATGGCTCCCCAGAGCCCCCCAAAGCCCCCCAAGCCCTCCCAGAGCCCCCAGCCCCTCTCACTCCTGCAC
>NW_005054766.1:70787-71927 GCF_000277835.1 Geospiza fortis | reverse complement strand
ATGGGGGGGGAAGTGGAGACATGGGGACACAGGGATGTGAGGGGACATGGGGGACACATGGGGACCTGGGGGGACATGGTGGGGAGAACAACAGGTAATGGGGGACATGAGAACATGGCAGGACGCAGGTGGCCCGCAGGTGACACACAGAGGTGTCACACAGGTGCCACAGGTGTCCCACCGGGCATGTCCATCTCGTCTCCTGTCACTCTGGGCGAGCCTCCTGGGAGCGCTGCAGCTGCTGCAGCTCCTCTGCCAACCTGGGGGCGGGGCCAGAAAAGGGGTGGGGCCAGAGGCGGGCAGGGCCTTGAAGGGCCCAGGTGACAGGGCCACACCTGTCCCAGGTGTCACACACCTGTCCCTAAGGTGTCACACACCTGTCACGGCGTTGCAGGCTCAGCTGCTGCCGGCCCAGCTCCACCTCCAGCAGTCGCTCCGCCCCCTCCTGCTCCTGCTGCACCAATCGCCTGCAAGAACAGGGGTTAGGGGGTGGGGACAGGCCCGAGTGGGCGGGGTCACCTTTGAAGGGGCGGGGCCAGAGCTGGGCACTCACCAGAGCATGGCTCCCTCTGGGCCCAGCTGCTCCTCGGTGTCCTTCAAACAGCGCTCTGGGCAAGGGGGGACATTGGTCAGCCCAAGGGGACACACCTGGGTTTTGGGAGGGCTCAGGTGTCCAGGGGGTCACTCAGGAGCTTGTGGGAGAGGGGCTCAGGTGGCCCAGGGTCAGTCAGGAGCTCAGGAGGTCACTCAGGTGTTGGCACTGAGGTGTCCAAGGGTGCCCCTCAGGTGCCCAGAGGTGTCACAGGGGTCATTCAGGTGTCAGGTGGGACACTCAGGTGCTCGAGGGGGGTCCTGGGGGGTCACTCATGTGTCAGGGGCTCACCCAAGCTCAGCCACTTCTCCTTCATCTTCTCCAGCTTCACCAGTTCAGCCTTCAGGTGGGCTGGAGCCTGTGGGGGGACAGGGGGGAGGGGGTGATCCCGGGGTGTGCCAGGGCACCCAGGTGTGTGTGGGACCCCCAAGGTGTGTCAGGGACCCCAGCCCAGGCCTCACGTGAGTGACACGCAGGTGCTTGAGCTCCTCCGTGATGGCCTCGAGCTGCTGGCAGTGCTGCCACCTGGGGGCGAGGGGGCACAGGGC
>NW_005054766.1:68079-70515 GCF_000277835.1 Geospiza fortis | reverse complement strand
GGTCAGGGGGGTCACAGGGGCCAGGGGGGTCCCTCTGTGAGGGGGTCCCACCCCCTCTGGGGCAGCCAGGAGGGGCCACAAGGGTCAAGGAATCATGGGGGTCAAGGGGGTCAGAGGTTCAGGGGGCATCAGGGGAGGTTTTGGGGGGGCCCCAATGACCCCAGGATCCCCCAGGCTCACCCTGCACCTGCTTCCAGGACCTCTCCAGCGCCTCCTTTTGCTGCTCCACTGTGGGGAGGGGGAAATGAGCTCAGAGCCCTCTGTCCCCACAAACCCCTCAGGGTCCCTACCCACCACCCACAGACCCCTCTCTGTGTGTCCCCAGCCCTCTCTGTGTCCCCCCAAGGTGACTCACGCTGCTCCAGTTCCTGGCGCAGCTCCTCCCTGCGGTCTTGTGCCCTCACCAGCTCCTCTGTCGTGGTCTCACAGACTGTGGGACAGACAGAGGGGCACAGGGGGACATGGCAGTCACGAGAGGGAGCACAGGAGGACATGTAGGACATGAAAACATGGGGGAACGCAAGGGTCCTCACACTCACCTTTCTTCAGGCTGTGCACCTGCCTCAGCAGCACCTCCAGCTGTGGGGTCCCCCCAGGGGGACCTGAGGGGGGAACTGGGCAGGACACAGGGCCACTGCCTCTCTTGGGGACACCTGAGACCGCCTTGTCCCTGGGGCGGGGGGACACTGGGACACACGGTGGTCTTGGGGGGTCTTGGCTGTAGAGCCCCTCACTGCGTGGGTCTGGGTCCATCACTGCAGCCTGGAGGGACACGGCGGGGACATAGGAGTACATGGGGGACAATGATGGTGGGCACCGGCTTGTCCCCTCCTGTCACCCTGTCATCCTCTTCATTCCCCTTTATCCACCCTCAGCCCCACATTTTCTGTCACGTTTCACCATTTCCTCCCTCCTTATCTCTTTCCTCCAGGGGGTTTCTCCCATTCCTGTCACCTCCTTCCTCCAGTTCCTGCCGCCTCTGTCCCATCCATTTCTGCCCCTCATTTCCCTCTCCAGTCCTTTCCTCTCTCGCCCCTTTTTCTGTCACCAACACCCCCTTTCCAGTCCCCTTTTCACACTTTCCTGTCTTGTGTCCTTTGTCCCATTTTGTCCCCCATTTCCCCTCACCTTCTTTCTGCAGCTTTCTCAACTCCTCTCCCCGCCATTCACAGGTTTTCCTGCCCTTTTTCCCCTCACGTTTTCCCACTCTTTTCCCCTCACGTTTTCTCCCCCTTTTCCCCTCACATTTTCCCGCTCTTTTCCCCTCACATTTTCCCGCTCTTTTCCCCCTCACGTTTTCTCCCCCTTTTCCCCTCACATTTTCCCGCTCTTTTCCCCTCACGTTTTCCCGCTTTTTTCCCCTCACGTTTTCTCCCCCTTTTCCCCTCACATTTTCCCGCTCTTTTCCCCTCACATTTTCCCGCTCTTTTCCCCTCACGTTTTCCCGCTCTTTTCCCCTCATGTTTTCCCTCTCTTTTCCCCTCACGTTTTCCCGCTCTTTTCCCCTCACGTTTTCCCGCTCTTTTCCCCTCACGTTTTCTCCCCCTTTTCCCCCTCACGTTTCCCCACCTTTTCCCCCTCACGTTTCCCCACCCTTTCCCACTCACATTCTCCTGCTTTTTTCCCTAATTTTTCCCACCCTTCCTTCTCATGTTTTCCTGCCTTTCCCCCCTCATTTTCATTCCATTTCCCTTCATTTTCCCCACTTTTTTGCCTCACATTTCCTCACTTTTCCCCCTCATGTTTTCCCACCCTTTTCTCTCACATTTTCCACCTTTCCCCCTCACATGCTCCCACCATTTTCCATCCACTCTTTGCCCTAATTTTTCCCCTTTTCCAGCTATTTCTGTCCCTTCCTGTGATCATTTTCTGTCCCTTTTTCACCCCCAATCTGTCACTTCTTCCAGCATATTCTCTTCCCTCTTTTCTGCTCCCTTTCCTGTCTATTTTTGCCCTCCATTTCTTGTCAACTCTTCCAGCCTTTCCTGTCACACTTTCCCACTGATTTCTGTCCCCTCACCCCTCTCTTTCCTGCTTCATTTTCCCTCTTTTCTATCTGCTCTTACCCAACTTTCCTGTCAGTTTTTCTCCCCATTTTCTCTCCCACATTCCTCTCATTTTCGGTTCCCTTTTCCCCCTTCTCTGTTGCTGTTCTCATCTCCTCTTCCCCCTTCCTTCGTCCTCTCACCCCTCCAGCTGTGTCCCCCTGTCCCCTCACCCCTCAGGCCGTGTCCCCTCACCCCTCAAGCTGTCCCCTCACCCCTCACCCCTCAGGATGTCCCCTCCCCCCTCAGGCTGTGTCCCCTCATCCCCTCCCCCTCAGGATGTCCCTGCCATCCCCTTACCCCTCAGGCCGTGTCTCCTCATCCCCTCACCCTCAGCATGTCCCCCCATCCCCTAACCCCTCAGGCTGTCCCCTCACCCCTCAGGCCATGT
>NW_005054766.1:67001-67867 GCF_000277835.1 Geospiza fortis | reverse complement strand
CGGGCGCGGCGCAGAACGGCGCCGGGTAGCGGATGAACAGCCAGTCCTCCTCCTTCTTGAGCCAGCGCAGCAGCTTGGTCAGCACGGCGATGGCGCCCGCCTTCGTCACCAGCGGGCTGAAGCAGCTGTACAGCTCGAACTTGCTGGTCACCTGTGGGAACCCACGCCTGTTAACTGTGAGATCTACTGATGGTATTGATGGTGAAAATCCTGTTAACTGTGGGATTTACTGACAGCACTGCCAGCGAAAATCTTCTTAACTGTGGGATCTACTGATGGCACTGCCAGTGAGCACCCCATTAATTGTAGGATCTACTGACAGCACTGCCAGTGAAAATCCTGTTAATTTGGGGATTTACAGCACTGACACCAAGCATCTCGTTAACTGTGGGATCTACTGACGGCACTGACACCGAGCACCCCGTTAACTGCAGGATCTACCGACAGCACCATCAGCCAATGACCTCCACTAACTCTGGAACCTTCTCACGACAGCACCAACAGGTGCTGCTGCCTCTGGGCTCTGCTGAGGGCTCCTTCCCCGCGGCTCACCCAGGCCAGCAGCGTTTCCTTCTCAGCCACGTGGTAGAGCAGGCGCAGGGGCCGGTGCGGGCTGTGCACGCGGCTGTGCAGGTAGTGGTACAGGTCGAAGAGCCGGTGCTGCTCCTCCTCGCTGGTGTAGGGCTCCTCCAGCTCGGGGCTGCGGCCAGTCAGGGAGGGGGGACACGAGCGTCAGGTGAAAGTCAAGGAACACTCGCACCCCCCCAATTCTGGGGTGTCCCCCCATCCCTGCACCTGGTGAACTGCGGCAGCTGCTGCATCTCCTCCGGCCCCTCCAAGGGTTTGTAGAGGAAGTGCCGGAGCTC
>NW_005054766.1:65261-65612 GCF_000277835.1 Geospiza fortis | reverse complement strand
GTCACCTCCTCCTCTTCCTCACCGGGGTGACACACTGGGGATGTCACTGCTGCTGTCACCTCCTCCTCTTCCTCTTCATGGTGACACCCTGGGGATGTCACCGCTGCTGTCACCTCCTCTTCATCCCCTAGAGGAGGATGTGCTGAGGATGTTGCTGCCATGGTCATCTCCTCTTCACTGGGCTGAATGCCTGGGGATGTCACTGCTGCTGTCCCTGCTGTTGTCACCTCCTCCTCCTCACCAGGATGACAGCCCTGTGACGCTGTGGCTGCTTCTGCTGTCACTGCTGCCACCACATCCTCATCCCTGCCAAAGGGCCCACCTTGGGATGTCATGGCTAAACACACACCC
>NW_005054766.1:63784-64338 GCF_000277835.1 Geospiza fortis | reverse complement strand
CTGTTGTGGCGGGTTCTCCCGCTCCACCCCTTCCCTCATGACTGCATGTGACGTCACACGTGGGCGGGGCCGGGACGCAGCCCCAGGACGAGGGGCGGGGCCAAAGGATCCCTATAGCGGCTATAGGCGCCTGGCCCCGCCCCCAGGGCCATAGGGGACCCCTCAATGTGTGGGGCACCCCTGTGACCCCCCCGGCACGGCCCCATCGCGCCTTTAGCGCCTCCCGGGTGAGCCCCAGGAGCCACAGACACACCAGGGCACCCCAAAAACTCTATAGGCACCCCCGAGGAGCTTTAGGGGATCCATGCAGGGACTGTAGGGTCCATAAGGACACACAAAATCTCTACAGAGGCTCTGTGGGGAGTGTAGAGCCCCCTCAGACTCGCTGCAGGGTCAATAAGGACGCCAAGAAGCCCTAAACAGCCCCAAAACAGCCCCTGCAGTGTCTATAGGGCCCCCCAGGAGCCCCCCCAAAGCCCCACAGGGAATTCCCAGCGCAGCTTTAGGGTCCAGCCCAGGGGCGGGGCTCCAGCCCGGGGCGGGGCCCGGGGGGC
>NW_005054766.1:61118-61822 GCF_000277835.1 Geospiza fortis | reverse complement strand
CTCCTGGCGCAGCACGGCCCCGCTCAGGGTGAAGTGGGCAGTGGGGCCGTGGGGCAGGTGGGACACGGTCAGCCCATCTGGAGGGGTGGGGTTTGATCAGGACACACCCACAGTCAGGACACACCCCCTTGGGATTAGCCCCACCCACTCACTTTGTCCCTCAGGTTTTAGCTTTTATGTTTTTCAGAGTTTGGTCTGAGCTTTGTATTAAATGTTGGTGAGCTCTCTTCACACAGTGGGGACACAAAACAATTCCTTCTCTAGTTGGGGAGCAAGGATAAATGATCCAAATCTCAGGCCCAAGGGCATTAACATTTTGGATTGAAAAAAGAAAGATGGAAGGTAGGCTGGGGGGGACACGAGGGGGGGTTATGGGGACACATGGGGACACTTTTAGGGCTGTTGGGGACAGCAGGGGACACTCACGCCTCAGCTGGAAGCGGGGTCCCACCTCCTCCAGCTCCACCGTCCGCCCCCGGCGCCGGTACACGTGGTTCCTGTGGGGAGGGGGGGGTCAGAGGGGTCTGAGGGAGGGGGAGGTCTGTCCGTGTCCCTGTGTCCCCACGTGTCACCCACCGCACTAAAATGACGTCATCCTCGTTGGCGAAGGTCACCACGCGGCGGCTGTCGGGACGGGGAACGGGGAACAGGTGCTTCAGGATGGTCCCAACCTGGGGGGGACAGGGATGGGGACAGGGATGGGG
>NW_005054766.1:59162-60164 GCF_000277835.1 Geospiza fortis | reverse complement strand
ATGACCCCCCTTGTGTCCCCCAAATCACCCCCCATGTCCCCAAGTCTGTGTCCCCCTCTGTCCCCCAGTACAGGGTGACAATGACACACCCATCCCTGGCCACGCCCTGTCCCATATTTAAGGTCACTAGGAGCCACGCCCACTTTCAGGCCACACCCACAAAGGCTCCTCCCATTCCTATGGGTTTTAGTGCCCAACATTGGCTCAGCCCCAAGGGGTGGGGCCAAACAAGCCCCTCCCACTGTCCAGCCACACCCACCCCAAAGCCCCACCCCTGCTTGAGGCCACACCCCCATGGGAACAGCCACAAGGGGTGGGGTCAGGGCGCTAAGGCTGGGCCACGCCCATACTCGTCATCCTGGCTGTCACCTGTCTCTGAGGGCGGGGCTTTGTCAGGCCACGCCCCTTGCATTCCCAGCCCCAGCCACTGCAGCCCCGGGGTCACTGGAGCCAACCCAGTGCCGGTTCTGGAGGGATTTTGGGGGTTTTATTCCCATTTTGGGGGATTCACAGCTCACTGTGGGGAGAACGAGGCCCAAATTTGGGGCGCAGCCCAAACTGTGAGTGTTGGTGCACCCCACACTCACTTTGGGGTGAATTTAATGTCATCTGGGGAATTTAAAGACCCAGAAAGAATTTGAGAAAACGCCTAAAAATGACGCCAATCTCTTTTTTTAAGTGGTTTTTTGGGGCTGCCTCCCGCCTGTCCCTGGATTCCCCTCTCCCCATTTTGGGGTCCAGCTCATTCAAGGGTCCTGCCTGTCCCCCAGCCCTGGGTTTGGAAGTTCCAACCTCCTCCAATTTGGGGGTCCCTCTTCCCACCCTCCCCCCTCAATTTGGGGGTTCCTTTTCCCCGATTTGGGGTCCCTCTCACCCCCCGGTGCCTGGAAGTCGAACTCGAGCTCCTTCTGCAGGGCCAGCGCCTCGTGCCGCAGCTCCGTGGGCAGCAGCCGATTCTCTGGGGGGTGAGGAGAGAAACGGGGGGGCTCAGACAGGACCCCC
>NW_005054766.1:57161-57422 GCF_000277835.1 Geospiza fortis | reverse complement strand
AATAACCCGCTGGGCCTGCAGCACCCCCATCTCACCTCTTTAACACCCCCAAACATCCCCCACCCCCTTAAACTCCTCTCTACCCCCCAAAATTCTCCTCAACTCCTCCAAATCCTCTTTACCGCCCCCAACCCCCTTTTCACACACCTGGAATCTCTTACAACATCCTTTAACTCCTCCCAAATCCCCTGTAATCCCCCCAAATTCCTCCCGGCCCCTTTTCACCCCTCTGGCTGCCCTTTTTCCCCCCTCCCCGCCCCT
>NW_005054766.1:56623-57117 GCF_000277835.1 Geospiza fortis | reverse complement strand
CCGCCCGCTGCTGCTGCTGCTCCTTGGCCCGGCGCTGCAGGTACTCCCGGCGCTCCCGGGCCTGGCGACGCAGCTGCGACACGGGGACAGACACGGGGACAGACACGGGGACACATTCAGGTGACACACACAGGTGACACACGGGGGGACGCGGGGAAGGGCCCGGTGTGGGGGATATGGAGGAATGAGAGGATGGGCGGCGTTGAGGGGGCGGCATCGAGGGCCGTGGGACATCGAGGGACATCAGGGGACAGCGGACACAGAGTGAGGGACGCGTGAGGGGGGATATGGGCACGCTGGGCAGGGGGAGGGCCCGATGTGGGGAGCATGGAAATGAAAGGATGGGGGACACGGAAAGGAGGTCGGAGGCGCCATGGAGGGACTGGGGACACGGTGGGGACACGGGACCCCCGACCCAACCCCCCTGCCCCTCACCATGGTCGCGGTCGCTCCGCTCCGCGCCGCTCCTCACACGCCGGCACCTCCCAGCACCG
>NW_005054766.1:54864-55970 GCF_000277835.1 Geospiza fortis | reverse complement strand
CGGTGGAGCTGCTGCAGCAGCGGCGGGAGCAGCTGGAGCAGCACCTGCGGCAGGTGAGGGGACACAATGGGGACACAGCGGGGACACGCCACGCCTCGTGGGGTCAGATCTGAGGAGGTGCCACCTGCCACAGGGACACACCTGGCGGGTGTCACCCCCTACAGGGATGTGCCAATCCCATGGGGACACAGCTGGGGACTGTCCCCTGCTGTAGGGAGGTGGCTGGGCACACACCACCTGTCCTGGGACATACTGGGGGGAATGTGTCACCCACTGTGGGGACACAAAGGGACACACCACAACATCCCCTGTGTCCCTACAGGTGACTGTCCCTAACAGCATATCCCTGTGTCCCCAGAGCTGGCTGTTCCTCTGTCCCCTTCAATGTCCCCCTGTGTCCCTGCAGGGGTGGCTGTCCCTGTGCTGTGTCCCCAATGCCCCTGCAGAGGTGGCTGTCCCTGTGCCGTGTCCCCAATGTCCCCAATGTCCCCACAGGGGTGGCTGTCCCTGGCTCAGGCCCGTTACTCCCTGGGCTGTCACCGCGTCTCGTCCCTGCAGTACGGGGCCACCATGGTGCCCCGGGTCCGTGTGTGCCACAGGTGGGGGACAGGGACACTGGGGGGGACACTGGGACACTGGGGACACTCAGGGAGGGGTGGCAGGGACACAGGGAGGGACACTGGGGATACTCAGTGGGGTTACAGGGAGACAGAGAAGGACACTGGGACATTGGGGACACACTAAGGGGGGTGGCAGGGACACAGGGAGGGACATTGAGAGATTGGGGACACTCAGTGGGGTTACAGGGACACAGGGAGGGACATTGGGACATTGGGGACGCTCAGTGAAGGGTGGCAGGGATACCGGGAGGGACGTGAGGACATTGGGGACACACTGGGGGGAACACAAATGGATGTCCCCAGTTTGGGGAGGTGACACTGATGTCCCCAGTGTGGGGGTGACTGGGGGGGTGCTGGGATGTCCCTGTGGTGGCCAGGTGTCACCAGGGCACGGTGGTGACGCTGTCCCCTCTGTGTCACCCCCAGGCAGGACCCAGAGGGACGCCCCCACTTTGAGGAGGTGCCTGGAACGGGGGGGGACCCCGA
>NW_005054766.1:53387-54469 GCF_000277835.1 Geospiza fortis | reverse complement strand
TGGGCTGGTTTGGGGTCCTGGTGCCCCCCAGTCTGCGGCAGGCCCAGGGCAGCTTCCAGAAGGGTGAGGACTGGGGGGAACTGGGATGGACTGGGGGGAACTGGGAGGGAACTGGGGGATCCCCAAAAACCAGCAAAGGTCCCCAAACTCAGAGGGGCCCAAGAATGGGGGGAAAGCCCCAAATCTGTGGTGTCCCCAAAACTGGGGAGGGCCTAAAGGTCGTGGCCCCCATGACCTCCTCAGTCTCCCCGGTGTCCCCCTGTCCCCAGGGGTGACGCTGGCCGTGGAGGTGGCCGAGCTCCAGGCCACCATGGAGGCTGCGGCCGCCCGGTACCGGCAGCTCCTGCGGCAGAAACGTCACCTGGACGGGGACAGCGGGGACAGCCAGAGCTCCACGGGAACCCCTGGGGACACCAAGGACACCGAGGGCGACACAGCGACATCAGTGACTGCGTGACACGAGGACACGTCTGCAGGTGACACATGGGGACACATGAGAGCACAGGTGACACTGTGAGCCATGGGGACACAGGTGACACGGGGCTGTGCTGACCCTTCACAGGTGACACAACTGCCACTGGTGACACCGAGGACAGCAGCACCTGCCTGTGGGTGACACTGAGGTGACACCAGGTGACACTGAGGACTTTGCAGGTGACACCAAGGCCCGCACGTGACTGAGGGGGGTCCCCCATGTCCCCACCCCCAATAAAGCCACCCTAGTGCCACCACAGGGTCATTTGTCACTGGTGTCTGGTGCCAGCTGTCCCAGTGCCACCATGGCCATTGTCCCCTCAGGATGGTTTGTCACCATTGTCATATGCTGCTCATGCCAGTGGCACCGTGGGGTCATTTGTCACCGCTGTCACATGCCAGCCATGGCAGTGCCACCATAAGGTCAATTGTCACAGCCGTCACGTGCAGGCCGTGCCAGCACCACGTGACTCAGACACGCCCCCTTTTTGCCAAGGTCTATGTTTATTGGGCGGGGCCCTCGCCCCGCCCCCAGACTCCGCCCCCACCCAGGGGGCGGGGCCGACACAACAACGACTATGGGAGAGGGGCGGGGGGCGAACGGGCGG
>NW_005054766.1:51989-53027 GCF_000277835.1 Geospiza fortis | reverse complement strand
CTCTGTCATCCTGTGGGGACAGGGGACATGGCAGGGACAAGAGGGCACGACCTCTATCATCCTGCAGGGACAGGGGACATGGGGGACATGGCAGGGACAGGGGACATGGGGCACAGTCATTCTGTGGGGACAGGGGACATGGCAGGGACAGGGGGCACAGCCTCTGTCATCCTGTGGGGACAGGGGGACACAGGGGGACATGGCAGGGACACATGGCAGAGGTCATCCTGTGGGGACAGGAAGGGACACAGGGAGTGCCAGGGCACACACAAGGAGGGGACACGGCCACACCCTGTCCCCACCCCTGGGACATGTCCTCCCAGCACAGGGCTGCGTTCTTGTCCCCAAGACACATCCCTGCCATGGGCTGTGCCTGCCCTGGATCCCACCCATGCCCCCAGTGTCCCCCAGTGTCCCCAGTGTCCCTACGGTTGGTCGTGGCGCTCGCGCAGCTTGGCGGCCGGCATGAAGAAGGAGTAGAGCATGGACACGCCCTGGGACAGCATGGTGATCTCCAGCCGGTGCTCCTTCTGTGGGGACACGGGGACAGGGCTCAGCAGGGCTTGGGGACATCGGCCACCATGGGAACCCTGGAGCCTTGGGGACATTGGCCACCATGGGGCACCCACGGGAACCTCATGGCCTTAGTGACATTGGCCACCACGGGAGTCCAGTGGGGCTTGGGGACATCAGCCACCATGGGGCACCCACGGGACCCACATGGCCCTGGGGACATTGGCCACAACAGGGGATTGACCTTTCCCCATTTCCCAGCACTCCCGTCTTGGCTGGGGTGCCTCAGTTGTCCCCTGCCCCTGTCCCAGTCCCTCCCAGTTGCTCCCAGTACCTTGAAGTAGGCGAGGAACTGGCGCAGGGTCATCTCCTGCCCGTCGGGCTGCAGCCCCTGCACCTCGAACCGGTCCCACAGCGTCCACTCCACCTCGTAGTACTGGGGACATGGTGGGGATGGTCAGAGCCATGGGGGGACCCCAAATCCCCACTGGGAGTGACCCCCAGCCCCACTGTGACCCCAAATCC
>NW_005054766.1:51125-51909 GCF_000277835.1 Geospiza fortis | reverse complement strand
GTTGCGGGGGCAGGCGAGGGGCTCGGAGAAGCCCACGAAGGGCAGGGCCAGGTTGAGGAAGGCGTTTTTGTAGGAGCTCAGCCGGCGGTGCCCCTGCACCAGCTTGAAGAGCTCCAGGCACGCCAGGCCCACCACGGCCGCCGTGGTGGTGGCGATGGCCGGGATGATCTTCCCTGCGATCAGTTTGCTCTGGGGGAGACACAAAAAAAAGGGATTTAGGGTTTAGGGGATGGCCCCCAAAATCAGACTGAGGGACTCACAGAACCCCCAGAGCCCCACTGTGGGGTCCATACGGGCTCTGTGTGTGCCCCACACATCGCAGAATAACCACTGGAATGCCCCAAAGCACACCCAGCACCCTAAAACCCCACAGCACCCCATAATAACCCTTGGAATAGCCCAAAGCACCCATAATAACCTCATGAAAACCCTACAGCACCCATAATAACCCTGAAATACCCTAAAGCACCGCTCAGCACCCATAAAAACCCCATAGCACCCCATAATAACCCCTGGAATACCCCAAATCACCCATAAAAACCCCATAGCCCCCATAACAACCCCCGGAACACCCCCCAGCACCCATAAAAACCCCATAGACACCCTTGACACCCCACAACAACCCCATAGGTCCCCCCAGACCCTCACCCATTGTGACATTAACAGCCCCCCAGTGCTCCCAGTACCCCCAGTGCTCCCAATGTCTCATCTGCAGTGACACTGGTGCCCTCCCCAGTGTCCCCCAGTGCCCTCCAGTCCCTCCCCAGTGCTCCCAGTGCCCCCC
>NW_005054766.1:43292-50352 GCF_000277835.1 Geospiza fortis | reverse complement strand
AGCAGCTCGCCCACGCCCGCCCGGTCCCGCGAGCCCGCGATGCCGTAGCTCTGAGCAAACAGGTTCGCCGCTGCCACCACGTAGTCCAGGTGCAGGGGCTGCGGGATAGAGGGTGTGAGTGGCACCCAGAGGGGCACGGGTGGCACCCAAAAACTGGTACCCAACAATGACCAAAAACTCCAAAAAATGCTGTTTGGGACAATGGGCCCAAAGGGTGACACAGGTGACAACCCCACCCCCACAGGTGACATCCCCTCCCCCCAGGTGACCCAGGTGACGTCCCCTCCCCCACGTGACTCAGGTGACCCAGGTGACACAGGTGAGATCCCCTCCCCCAGGTGACCCAGGTGATGTCCCCTCCCCATCCCAGGTGACACAGGTGACATCCCCTCCCCCCAGGTGATGTCCCTCCCCCAGGTGACACAGGTGACCCAGGTGATGTCCCCTCCCCATCCCAGGTGACACAGGTGATGTCCCCCCCCCAGGTGACCCCACTCACGTTGTCGGGGTCGAACACGAGGGGGTGGGGGCAGCGCTTGGGCCCCGACCAGAACAGGGTCCCCGAGTTCGTTTTCTGGGGGGGGAAAGGCAGAAAATCAGGGTTAATGAGGTCATTAATTGAGCTCAATGAGCTGTTAATTGGAGTTACTGAGCCAATTGCTTAGGTTAACAATGTATTAATTACGTTAATGAGATAATCAAGGGGTTCTCCCTTGTCTTGGCAGATATTGGGGTAAATAAAGTAATTAATAGGGTTAACAAGGTAATTAATGGGATTAACGTGGTAATTAATCAGGGCTAATTATGTAATTGATTAAATTAACAATACAATGAAGGCACTCCCACCCGTCCTGGGGGGAAATTGTGCAGCAGCTGGCAGACATTGGGGTAAATGAAGCAATGGGGATAAATGAGGTAACTAACGGGGTTATTATGGTCATTAATTAGGGCTAACAATGTAGTTAATCGGGTTAATGAGTTAATTAAGGCACTCCCACCTTTCCTGGGGGGAAGTTGTGCAGCAGCTGGTGGATGTTGGGGTAAATGCGGTTGGGGTAAATGAAGCAATGGGGGTAAATGAAGTAACTATTGGGGTTAATAGGGCAATTAATCTGATGAGGTAATTAATCAGGTTAATGAGATAATTATCAGGTGCCCACCTGTCCTGGGGGAAAAGTTGTGCAGCAGTGGGCGGATGTCGGGGTAAATGAGGCAATGGGGGTAAATGAAATAACTAATGGGGTTAATAGGGTAATTAATCCAAGCTAATGAAGTAATTCATTAAATAACGAGTTAACGAAGCTCTCCCACCTGTCTCGGGGGGAGGTTGTGCAGGAGCTGGCGGATGTTGGAGTAAACGTGGTTGGGGTAAATAAAGCAGTGGGGGTAAATGAGATAACTTATAGGGCTAATCGGGTAATTAATCAGGGCTAAGGAGGTAATTAACAAAACCAGGAGTTAACGAAGCTCTCCCACCTGTCCCGGCGGGAAGTTGTGCAGCAGCTGGCGGATGTTGTTGCTGTACTGGCGGTGCCAGTGCCGGCAGGCCCAGGCCACGCAGTCGGGCCAGGCGCGGGGCCGGTCGCTGACCAGGCTGCGCTGCACGGCCTCCAGCACCTCCAGCGGCTGCGTGCCCGCCAGGCGCAGGGTCCGCTCCAGGAACTTGGGGTCCCTGGGGGGAAAAAGGGGTGCAGGGGGTGACAATGGGTCACAGGGTCCGCTCCAGGAACTTGGGGTCCCTGGGGGGAAAAAGGGGTGCAGGGGGTGACAATGGGTCACAGGGTGTGCTCCAGGAACTTGGGGTCCCTGGGGGGAAAAAGGGGGTGCAGGGGGTGACAATGGGTCACAGGGGTTATGGGGGGTGGGTCACAGGGGTGCCCACCAGGCGCAGGGTGCGCTCCAGGAGCTGGGGGTCCCTGCAGGGAAAAGGGGGTACAGGGGGTTATGGGGTTATAGGGGTGCAGGGTTCCCTCCAGGAATTTGGGGTCCCCAGGGAAAAGGGGGTAGAGAGTTAAGGGGGCTCTCCATGAGGCACAGGGTCCATTCCAGGAATTTGGGGTCCTTGTAGGACCCCTGTGGGATCTGGGGGGGGTCCATTGGGATTTGGGGTGCCCCACACTCACATCAGGTACTGGTTCACGTTCTCGGCTGGCTGCTTGAAGAGCCCCTCGAACTCGTCACGCGCCCACTGCAACAATGGGGGGTCACTGGGGGGTCCTGGCACCAGGGGCACCCCAAAACAGCGACTGCAGTGCCCAGGACACCCCAAAACGGGAACTGCAGTGCCCAGGACACCCCAAAACCAGAACCCGCTGTCCAAACCCCCTCAAAACGGGGACTCAAGTGTCCAGAACCCCCCAAAACAGAACCCAGAACCCCCAAAACAAAAAACCCAGGACCCCCAAAACCAGGGACCCTGATGTCCAGACCCCCCCAAAAACAAGGACTGCAGTGTCCACACCCCCAGAACCAGAACCTCAGGGTCCGAACCAGGAAACCCTGTGTCTGGGATCCCCCAAAACCAGAACCCCAGTGTCCAGGACCCTCCAAAATGTGCACTTCAGTGTCCAGGAGCCTCAAAACCAGGGAACACTGAGTTTGGGATCCCCCAAACTGGGACCCCAGTGTCCAGGACACCCCCTAAACCACAACCCTGTTGTTCAGAACCCCCAAAACAGAACCCAGGACCCCCCAAAACCAGGGAACCCGGTGTCCACAACCCCCCAAAACAACAACTCCAGTGTCCAAGACCCCCCAAACCACAACCCCAGATCCAGAACCCCCCAAACCATGGAACCCAGAGTCTGGGATGCCCCAAAACAGCACCCCTGTGCTCTTCAGGACCCCTCAAACACCACCCAACCATCTGGAACCCCCTCCAAAAAACCACCTGGGACACCCCAGGTGCCGCCCACAGCCCTGGGCACACCTGGACGCACCTGCAGCGTGTGCTCGATGGCGTTGGGGAAGTTCTTGAGGGTGCAGATGGGAATGGCCTTCTCGGGGGGGTCCTGGCTGGAGCTGTAGGACTCGCTCAGGAACGGGATCACCACCTGCACGTTGCCCTTGGTGCCCAACGTGCCCGACTCCAGCAGCGGCTTCCGGTAATAAACGCAGCGCCGGTCCATGTACAGCCCTGCCCGGGGGTGGGGGGCAGTTATGGGGCAGCCCAGGGGTTGTGGGGCAGTTCTGGGGCAACCCAGGGGGTACAAGGCACCCTCAGGGCCTTTGGGGTACCCCCAGATATGGGCACCCCACAGTACACACCGTCTAAGATCTCTAAGGGTTATGGGGCACCCTGTGAATATGGGGCACCCCACAGGGGCTGTGGGGAGCCCTCAGATATAGGGCACAAGCAGGGGCTATGGGGCAGCCCTCCAAGAGTCTCCATACCTCCACAAGGGTCCCCATAGCCCTACAAGGGTCCCCACAGTCCCCCAAGGGTGCCCCCAGCCCCCCCAGAGGTCTCTTTGTCCCCAGCCCCCCGTGCTCACGCGCGTCCACGTTGTCCAGTGCGTTGGCCACGCCGTCCAGCCCCTCAAAGAAGTCGTCATCATAGACGCGCTCGGTGTCGGGGCCCACGCGGTCGGTGCGGCTGCTGACGCGCAGCGCCGGGTTCATCTCCCGCGCCGCCGCCGCGGCCCGCTCCGACTTCAGCTTCTGTGGGTGGGGAAACAGCTGGGAGGTGAGCCACGCCCCTCGGGACACGTCCTGGTGGGCCACACCCCTTTCCTAGTGCAATGACACAGCTGAGAAATTCAATCGGTGATGTTGGCCAAGAAACTCAACCATTGGCATTGGCCTAGAAATTCAACTATTGACGTTGAGCACAAAATTCAATCATTGATGTTGGCCAAGAAACTCAACCATTGGCATTGGCCAAGAAACTCAGCTGTTGATGTTGAGTATGAAATTCTGTCATTGGTGTTGGCCAAGAAACTCAACCGTTGATGTTGACCACAGAATTCAGTTGTTGATGTTGGCCAAAAAAACTCAACCATTGGTGTTGACCAAGAAACTCAACTGCTGTCGTTGAGCACAAAACTCGACCATTGATATTAACCAAGAAAATCAATCGTTGACGTTGGCCAAGAAACTCAACTGTTGATGTTGAGCACAAAACTCAACCATTGATATTAACCAGGAAAATCAATCGTTGATGTTCAACGAGTAATTGAACCATTGACGCTAAGCATGAAACTCAACCATCGACGTTGGCCAAGAAACTCAACCGTTGACATTGAGCACAAAACTCAATTGTTGACGTTGACCAAGAAATTAAACCATTGACATTGGCCAAGAAACTTAAAGTGTTGACGTTGAGCACGACACTTGAACTGCTGATGTTGAGCCCAAAACTCAATCCTTGACACTGAGCATGAAACTCAACCGTTGACCTTGGCCAACTCAATGGGAGCATCAACCCCCACTGGCCCTGCCTCTCCAGACCCCCCAAACTCTGCCCCTCACTGTCCCCTCAACTCCTCCCTCCCAACCCACTCCAGCTTGGTGTAGCCAACCCAACGTTGGCCAACCCTTGGGTCACTCCCAGCCCTCACCGTGACGTCCCACGGCCGGAAGAGGAACTGGCGGTTGAGGTTGGACTTCTCGATGGTGTCCATGTCGGTGACGGTGACGCTGCCCTCGGGGCCGCAGCCCAGTCCCACCATGGCGAAGTTCTTGAGCAGCTCGCAGCCGATGGCCCCCGCCCCCACCTGCCAGGGACACGTGGGGACACGTGGGGACACAGCACGAGGTGGCCCACAGGGTTGGGGACATGTGGGGACACAGCACAAGGTGACCCACAGGGTTGGGGACATGTGGGGACAAAGCACAAGGTGACCCACAGGGTTGGGGACATGTGGGGACAGAGCAGGAGGTGGCCCAAGAGAGTTGGGGACGCATGGTGGGAAAGGAATGGGGGTGAGGGGACACTTTGAGGGCACTTGAACAGAGCTGGGGACACAAGGGACATTGAGGACATGCAGATGACATGAAGAAGGAACAATCAGGAAACGTGTGAGGACACCAGGGGACACCTAAGGAACACATGGGGACACTTAGGGTGGCCCAGGAGGGCTGGGGATGTGCGGGTAGGAGGGGCGACACTTGGTAAATTCACAAAGTGACATTTGGTGACATTTGAGGAACAGATGACAACACAAGGGACTCACGGATGATGGAGAACACAGGTGGGGACACTGGGGACATTGGGGACACTGACCACAAAGTACTTCTGGGCACCCAGCTTGGCCTGCAGGTCGGCCCCGAACACGGCGATCTGCCCGTCGTAGCGGCTGTTGCGCTGGGGACGATGCGACACCGGCGTCACCTGGCCGTGTCACCGGCCAGGGGACACCCCCGGGGCTGCAGAGCCACCACGGGGACTCGGGGGTGACAGCAGCCGTGGCTGTGTCCTCACAGAATGACCACCCATGGGTGCTTGGTGGCCACCTTGACCCCATGGTGCACCTGCTGTCCCCAACGGGGTGACCAATGGGGATCCCCTAAGCAACGTCCTCCAACCGATGTCCCCACAAGGTGACACCATCCAGGGGTGACACCCCCGGCCCCCCTGGTGTCTCCCAGCCCTCCAGGGGTGTCCCCCCAAGGTGTCCCCCAGTCCTCCACATGTCCCCAGGTGTCCCCGTGTCCCCTCACCGGCCGGCACTGCTCCTCGGTGAGCAGCGTGTCGCGGTTCTCCTCGGGCAGACACTCCAGTGCATCGAAGTAAAGCCACTGTGTGATGGGCGTGAACTTCCCCGACACGGCCTGGGGACAGGGACAGCCCGGGGACAGTCAGGGACAGTTAGGGACAGGGACAGCCCGGGGACACATCAGGGACAATTTGGGACAGGGACAACCCAAGTACATCTCAGAGAGAGAGACAGCCCGGGGACAGGGAAACCCTGGGGGACATCCCAAGGGATGGATCAGGGTCATCCTGGGGACACATCAGGGACAGGATGCTGGGAGACACGTTGGGGACATCCCAGGGGACACATCAGGGACAGGGCTGGGACTATGGTGGACATATCAGGGACAGGAACCTGGAAACGTGTCAGGGACAGAGACAGGACAAGGACAAGGCAGCAACTTCAGGGTGACACGTCAGGGACAGGGCCAGGACCCTGAGGGACAGATCAGGGACAGGACAAGGACAAGGCACTGACCTCAGGGGAACCCCGGCAAACACTCCAGGGACACCGCAGTGACCTCAGGGGACACCAGGGGACAGAGACACCAAGTCTGGTACCCCAGGCAGGGCCAGCTGAGCGGCTCCAGCTGTGACACACAGGGACAGTGGCCCCAGGTGGCCTTGGGGACATGGGGACACGGTACCTTCATGACCTCCTGTGCGGCCAGGCCGCCGATGAAGGCGTTGACCGGGGCCAGGTCTCCGGTGGCCTGGAAGGCCAATTCCCGCACCAGCTCCTCGTCCAGCTCGGCCCCCGCTGCCACCTCCTTGGTCAGGGCCACCACCTCGGCCGCGTCACCCTGCCAGGGACAAGGACAGGGACCCAGGGCTGGGGACAGTGCTGGGGATGGCCAATGAGCAGGGCTTGGTGGCCTCCATGGCCTCAGTGTGCCCAAAGGTCACTCCACAGTCTGTGACAGCCCCAAATGGTGTCACCAGTGTCCCCAACCCAGTGGCTCTATGTCCCCAATGTCCCCCTAAGCTCCAACCACCCCCAACCCCTCTGATATCCCCAGATTCTGGTGGACCCTTGGTGACCTCCACGTCCCCGACACTCTCAATGTCACCAGAGTCACCGGCTGGTGACAGGGCCCTGGGGGCGGCCACGATAGGGCAGGTCACAGTGACCTCCAGGTCCCCAACCCCCTCAATGTCCCCAGTGTCACCACAACCCCAGTAACATTACATTGGGACAGATCAGGGTGGCATCTGTGTCCCCAACACCCTCAATGTCCCCAGTGTCACCAGAGCTCCAGGGACACTGTGTTGGGACAGATCATGGTGGCCTCCATATCCTCAACACCCTCAATGTCCCCAGTGTCACCACCTGGGGGTGGCCACAATGGCGGGGGGCGGCGGGGG
>NW_005054766.1:41918-43249 GCF_000277835.1 Geospiza fortis | reverse complement strand
GACACTGTGTTGGGGCAGGTCGCGGTGGCCTCCATGTCCCCAGTGTCCCCACAGTGTCCCCACCTGGTGGCGGGGCCGCGGGGCGCGGCCGTGCTGCTGCAGGAAGCGGTGCAGGCCCTGCCACGCCCAGTGCAGCATCGAGGGCCTCTCGGCCTTCCCGAAATCCGTCACCATCATCTCGGGCTCGGCCAGCGCGTCCCGCAACCGTTTCTGGGGAAAACATACCAGTGTAAACCAGTGTAAACCAGTACAGCCCAGTATGAACCCCTACAGCCCAGTATAAACCAGTGTAGCCCAGTATAACCCTGTACAGCTCAGTATAAACTCCTATAGCCCAGCATAACCCAATATAAACCAGTAGAGCCCAGCAGAAATCCCTATAGCTCAGTATAGCCCAGTATAAACCTCTATAGCCCGGCATAACTCAACATAAACCAGTAAAGCCCAGTATAAACCAGTATAACCCAGTAAAGCCCAGCATAAACCCCTATAGCACAGTACAACCCAATATAAACCAGTATAACCCAGTATGAACCAGTATAACCCAGTAAAGCCCAGTATAAATCCCTACAGCCCAGCACAACCCAATATAAACCAATATAGCCCAGTATAATCCAGTATAACCCAATACCACCACTACAATCCTGTACAGCCCAGTATAACCCAGTATATGCCAGTACAACCCAACACAATCCAATATAGCCCAGTATAGCTCAGTACAGCCCAACATAACCCACCAGCCCCCCAGTCCCTCCCAGTGCCCTCCCAGTGCCCCCCAGTCCCTCCCAGTGCCCCCCAGTCTCTCCCAGCGCCACCCAGTTCCTCCCAGTGCCCCCCAGTCCCTCCCAGTGCCCCCCAGTCCCTCCCAGTCCATCGCAGTCCATCCCAGTGGCCCTGGGGACACTGGGGTGTCACTGGGGCACCCCAAAAAGGGACCCAGCTGTGTGGGGCACCCCAAAAAGGGATCCAGGCATGTGGGGCACCCAAAAAAAGGGATGCAGGTGTCTGCGGCACCCCAAAAACGGGTCCAGCTGTGTGGGGCGTCCCAAAAAAGGGATCCAGGTGTTTGGGGCACGCCAAAAATGGCCCCAGGTGCCTCAGAGAACCCCCTGGAACAGCCCCAGGTGAGAGGAGCACCCCAAGAAGGGCCCCAGGTAGCTCAGAGATCCCAAAAAGGGCCCCAGCTACCTCAGAGACCCCCCAGAGCAACCCCAGGTACCTCAGAGATCCCAAAAAGGGCCCCAGGTGCCTCAGACACACCCCCAGCACAGCTCCAGGTGCCTCAGAGACCCCAAAAAGGACCGCCAGGTGAGGGGCCCCCCAGAGCCAGG
>NW_005054766.1:37708-41871 GCF_000277835.1 Geospiza fortis | reverse complement strand
CCATCCCCTCCACCTCCGTGAAGGTGACAAAGTCGCCCGTCTCGAAGCCGTGACGTGCCTCGTCCAGGCAGGTCACCTCCCCAGGACAGCCCTGGGGACATGGGACAGTGTCAGGGGACACGGGGGACACCAAGGGACGTCCCCAGGACAGCCCTGGGGACATGGGGCAGACTGAGGGGACACAGGGGGTGCTGAGGGGACCAGGACTCCCAAAACCCCCCTGGGGACACCCCAAGTTGTCCCCTCCCCGTACCTTGGTGACCATGGACACCATGGCGCTGAGGGGCTGCTCCCCGTTGGGGTCTGTCACCACCATGTCGTCCCCAAAGTCACAGAACAGCTGCCTGTGAGGGGAGGGGGGTCAGTGCTGAACCCCAAAAGGGATCCAGCCCAAAATCCCACCCTAAAATCCCACTTCAAAAATCCCATCCCAAAAAAATCTCCTAAAAATCCCCCCTAAAAGGGATCCATCTTAAAATCCCCTCCCCTCAAAAATCCCAACCCAAAATCCCACCACAGAATGTCCTAAAACCCTCCCCCTCAAAAGGAAGATCCCCTAAAAATCCCACCCTGAAAGGGATCTACTCTAAAATTCCCACCCTAAAATCCCACCCAGGAAAGAATCTCCTAGAAATCCCACCCCAAAAGTGATCCACCATAAAATCCCCAACCTAAAAAGGAACCTTCTAAAATTCCCACCCCAAAAGAGATGCACACCAAAAATCCCATCCCAAAAGAGATCTGCCCCAAAAAGGACCCACCCCAAAAGAGATGCACCCCAAAAATCCCACCCCAAAATTCCCCCCAAAAGAGTCCCACCCCAAAAGAGACCCCAAAAGGCCCCCACGTGGGGGTGCCCCTCACCCGAAGAGCCCGCGCGTGTCGGCCACCACCAGTTTGATGCCGTGGCTGTGGCAGAAATCGCCCACCCAGAGCTGCTCCTCCAGCGGGGAGTTGGTCAGCACCACCACCTGTGGGACAGGGCACCCGGGCACTCACCTGGGCACACACCTGGGCACCCACGTGGGCACTCACCTGGGCACACAGCTGGGTACTCATCTGGGCACCCACCTGGGCACTAACCTAGGGAATCTGGGCACCCACCTGGGCACTCACCTAGGCACACACCTGGGCACTAACCTAGGGAATCCAGGCAGCCACCTGGGCACCCATCTGGGCATTCACCTGGATTACCTGGGGCACCTGTCCCTAGGTGGGCACACTTGTCTGAGAGTTACACCTGTACCCAGGTGGGCACACCTTTCTGAGGGGGTTACCCTGTGCCCAGGTGGGCACAGCTGTGCCAGGTTACCTGGAATGTGCCCAGCAGCTCCTTGGACAGCGGCTCCCGGGTGCTGCTCACGGCCACGTAGGAGTTGAGCTCGGCCAAGCGCGGCAGAGTCGCCTCGGCCCGGCTGCGCCCCACGTCCTCCTCCCGCAGGGAGAACTGGGGGGAACCAGGGGTCAGGAACCCCAAAACATCCCCAAAACAACCCCAAAAACATCCCCAAAACATCCCTAAAGCAACCCCAAAACATATCTAAGAGCATCCTTAAAACAACGCCAAAACATCCCCAAAACAACTCCAAAAACATCCCTGAAACAACCCCAAAAACATCCTCAAAACAACCCCCAAAACAGCCCCAAAAACAACCCCAAACACCCCACGTCCTCCTCCCGCAGGTAGAACTGGGGGGAATGGGGGTCAGGAAACCCAAAACAACCCCAGAATCATCCCCAAAACAACCCCAGAAACATCCCCAAAAGAACCCCAAAACATCCTCAAAACAACCCCAAAAACATCCCAAAGAACATCCCCAAAACAACCCCAAAAACATCCCCAGAACAACCCCTAAACATCTCCCAAAACATCCCACGTCGTCTTCCCGCAGGTAAACCAGGGGGAATCAGGGTCAGGAACCCCTGAACAACCCCAGAACATCCTTAAAAACCCCCAAAACATCCTCAAAACACCCCCAAAACATCCCCAAATCCCCACAACACGCTCCCAACACCCCCAAACCCAACCCTAAACACCTCCAAAACACCCTAAAACCACCCCCCAAACCACCCCAATAAACCTCCCTCCAAAATCCCCTCACACCCAGAAAAAACTCCACCACCCAAACACGGCAACCAACAACAATTTATGGTAAAAAACCCCAAAAAAGGCCAGGAAAGCCCACGGGGACCCACCTGGGAGGCCAGGTCGGCCCAGGCTGCGGGGTGGGGGTCGTGCAGGGTGACGGATTTGACCCCCCCCAGCACCAGGTTCTTGGCCACCTCCACGCCCAGGCCCCGCAGCCCCGACACCAGCACGTTGGAGGTCTGCATGCGCTTCATGGCCTCGTGGCCCAGCACGTACCTGGGGGGAAAAACCCCAAAAATGTCAGGGGGAACCCCAAAAAAACTCCATGGGAATTCAGAGCTCGCAGGGGAAATTCATCAGGGTTGGAGGAACCCTCCCCAGTTCAAGCGTGTTCTGCTTAATTTTCTGTATTTGTAAAAAACCGTGAATTTATGGGAAAACCCCAATTATATAAGAAATCCAAAATGTATGGGGAATGCCCAATCTATAGGGAAATGGCAAAACCATAGAACCCTACAATATGAAGACCCCAAAAGCCTCATTGGGACACCAAAAATCCCAGTGAGAACCCAAAGAACTCAATGGGAACCCAATAATCTCAATGGGATCCCAAAGAACTCAATGGGAACCCAAAAATCTCAATGGGATCCTACAGAACTCTCAATGGGATCCCAAAAATCTCAATGGGATCCCAAAAATCTCCATGGCAACTCAGAACTCAATGGGAACCCAAAAATCTCAATGAGAACCTACAGAACTCTCAATGGGATCCCAAAAATCTCAATGGGGACCCAAAACTCTCAAGGGAAACCCCTCAAGGCTGTGGAATCCCCCCAGTTCAAGTGCATCCTACAGAACTCCCCACACTTATAAAAAATCCTAAACTTCTAAGAAAACCATAATCTATGTCACATCCCCAAATCCGTGGGGACCCCACAATTCACAGAGCAAAGCCCAAACTATGGGGAAACCCCAAATCCATGGGAAAATCCCAAATCCATGAGGAAACCCCAAATCCACAAGGAACCTCAAATCCATTGGGAAACCCCAAATCCATGGAGAAACCCCAAATCCATGGGGAAATCCCAAATCCACAAAGAACCTCAAATCCATGGGGAAACCCCAAATCCATGGAGAAACCCCAAATCCATGGGGAAATCCCAAATCCACAAAGAACCTCAAATCCATGGGGAAACCCCAAATCCATGGGAACCCCAAAACTCACAGGGCAAACCCCAATCTATGGGGAAACCCCAAATCCACGGGAAAATCCCAAATCAATGAGGAATCTCAAATCCATGGGGAAACCCCAAACTATGGGGACTCCCCCACTCCACAGGGATCCTCCCAAGTCTGTGGGGACCCCAAACCCTCCTCGGGGACCCCAAAATGTCGCCCCATGTCCCCCTCACTCACAGCTGGCGGGAGTAGAGCCCCTCATCGATCTCGGCCTCGGCCCCGTTCTTCGCCATTCCCTGGGGACAGAGGGGACAGCAGTGTCACCACAGGGACACTGAAGGTGACAACAGTTGGGCTGGTGACACCTTGTGGGTGACACTGCTCATTGTTGAAGGGACATTTGGGACCTGGGGGACAAGTGTCACCCTCAGGACAAAGAAAGGGACAGCAAAGGACAGTAATTGTCGCCAAAGCATTGTTAATAAAGTGACTCCGAGGGGACTGAAGGGACGTTGAGGGACATGTGCCATCCCCAAGACCTGCAGGTGACACCTCGTGGGTGACACTGCCCATGGTGGGGGGGACATTGGGGACCTGGGGGCAAATGTCACCCCCAGGACAAAGAGGGACCCCGCAAGGGACAGCAAATGAGTCTGAGCAGAGTAAGGGGACATCAAGGGACACAAGGCACTCCCAAGACCCACAGGTGACATCAGGTGACACCAGGTGACACCACGCCCCCAGCAGCAGCTCTGAGCACCACAGAGGTGACAATGACACCAGGGGCTCCCCAGAGGGTGACAAAGTCCCTGTGGGTGGTCCAGGGTCCCTGAGGGGTTGGTGGCACTCAGAGGAGGTGGTGGCACTCGGGAGAGTTGGTGGCACTGGGGGGGGG
>NW_005054766.1:36201-37314 GCF_000277835.1 Geospiza fortis | reverse complement strand
GGGGGCAGGGGCACGGCTGGAGCCCGTCGGTGGCTCTGACCCAGAGACGCGGCGCTTCTTCGACAGCGGGGAGCTGGACATCTGGGGACAGTGAGGGGACAGTCAGGGACAGCTGGGGACAGTGAGGGGACAGTCAGGGACAGCTGGGGACAAAGACAGGGGAGGGATATCCGCGGGCAGAGGGGAGTTGGACAGCTGGGGACATCTGGGGACAAGGATGGGGTCAGGGCACATCTGGGGACATCCAGGGACAGGGACAGCAGCAAACTGGACATTTGGGGACAGCCAGGGGTCAGCTGGACATTTAGGGACACGGACAGGGTCACACGGGGACAGTGCTGGGGACAGCAGGGACACTGGGAGAGACACGGGGTGATGCTGGGGGCGAGAGGTGACATCTGTGGCCACCTGAGGTCACTAACAGCAGCGGGTGACACACAGGGTGGCACTGAACAGGACACAGCGACACATAAAGTGAGGAGAGGTGACACCAGGGACAGGAGATGATGCTGGAGGTGACACCAGGTGACACCGGAGGTGGCAACGAGGGACACGCAGGGATGGAGAGGGTGATGCAGGGTGACACCAGGTGACAGCAAGGACACAGAGAGTGACACCAGATGCCACCAGGTGACACAGATGGTGGCACCAGGTGAATGGGGTCACGGGCGGGGCCACCAGGTGCGACAGCCCCCGCGCTGTCCCATTGGCTGTCACCGCCCCGGCGACACCAGGGACGGACAGAGCGACACGCAGGGACGGAGGGACACACAGAAGGGTGGGGAGGGACACTTGGGGACAGCGAGGTGGCACTGAGGGACATCAGACCACAGCAGCACACCCCAGACCCAGGCACGGCACCGCCCGCCGCCCCTGAGAGCGCTCCCAGCACCGGGGGCCCGCGGGGGTCCCGGGGGTCCCATCCCGGGGCGGTCCCGCCCTCGGGGCCTCCCTTGCGGGGGTTCCCCATTAACCGGGGGGGGTTCCCCATCCCCGGAGGTCCCACCCAGGGGGGGTTCCCCATCCCCGGGGGTCCCCGAGCGGGGGTCGCGGTTCCACCCGCGCTCCCCATCCTGAGGGTCCCGGTGTGGGGGGGGCGGTTCCCCCTCACGG
>NW_005054766.1:33830-35356 GCF_000277835.1 Geospiza fortis | reverse complement strand
GTAGGGGACCATGGGGGCTAATGGGGGCTGTGGGGAGCTACAGGGGAACCTGGGAGGGGCCGTGGGGACCAGGGAGCCATTTCCGCGTGTGTCGCTGCCTAGTGACGTCATAGAGCCGCAAGGTCCGCTGGGAGCTGTAGTCTCTTGAGCACACAGGAGAGGCCGCAGGGGCCAGAACGCCATTTCCGCGTGTGTCGCTGTTTGGTGACGTCACGAGACCGCAAAGCTCGCTGGGAGATGTAGTTTCTTGTTCCTCCCCCCAAAATAAAAGGCGCAGGAGTCGGGAAGGACCCAGAACTTTATTCACAAACCAACACCGGGGTCCGGGGTCACTCCGGGGAGGGCGGCTGTGGGTCCGAGGGTCACTCCGGGGGGGGCAGGGGGAGGCGCTTGGGGTCGTAGTAGTTGGAGGTGAGCAGGGGCTCCCCACAGCACTCCCGCTCCCGCACCAGGATCTCGGCCTCGCGCCGCGCCCACTGCTGCAGCCTGCAGGGGACGGGGTGGACAGGTGAGAGCTCCACACCTTGGGAATCCATGGGGACATCCCAAACTCCCCCTCCTCAATCCTCTCCCAGGTCCCCCCTGGGCTCCTGCAGACACCCCCAGAGCTGCCAAGGGCCCTACAGACCCCAAAACCCCCAAAGAATTCATAAAAACCCCCGTAGGGTGTACAAGGGGTCTTGTTGGTCCCTAAATACCTCAGAAGCTCCTACAAAACTCTCAACAGACCCTACAACACCCACAAATCCCCCAAAAAACCCACACAGACCCCAAAACTGGAGTTGAGAACCCCTCCATAGCTTCCCCACAAGCTCCCCTTGGGGCTGCCCCCCTCCCCCCTTCACCGTGGGGGGTTTTTCAGGTGAGAACCCCCCTGATCACGGACCCGTAGTCGGGCAGGTAATGCACGAAGACAGAGCCCAGGACGATGGCGATGGAGACGCCGGCCAGGAAGGCGGCGCGCATGTTCAGCACGTCGGTGTCGGGGTCGGCCGAGAAGCCATGATAGTCGGGGTTCTGTGGGGGGGAGGGTCCTGTGAGCCCCCGCCAGGGTGTGCCCCAGCCCCTCCTCCAGGCCCCCCAGGTGTGTCCCAGCCCCTCCTCAGGAGCGCTGGGCCAAAGGAGCCACCTGAGCCCCAACCCCAGGTGTGTCCCCCTCCTAAATCCCAGCCCTAGCCACGCCCTTTCCAGGCCACGCCCTTCTCTGAGACACACCCAAATGTGTCCCCCATTCAGCAAAGCCACGCCCCCTCAAGGCCCCGCCCCTTCACAGCTACACAAAGATGAGTGGTAAAGCCACGCCCAAGATTAGGCCCCGCCCACGAAGCCACGCCCCTTCACGAACGCCCTCAAACCCCCGAGGCCCCGCCCACAACATTTACACCACGCCCATTCAAACTGGATCACGCCCACTTCCACTCATGAACATTAAACCCCACCCACTACTAGCTCCGCACCCAGCCACGCCCCTTCCACAGACCACGCCCATCCGCAATCCCCACACAAACCCCGCCCCTCCCGCTTTG
>NW_005054766.1:31465-33324 GCF_000277835.1 Geospiza fortis | reverse complement strand
TGAACGGGATGGGAGGGGCCGACCGGGAGGGGCGGGGCTGAACGGAACTCCCGGCGCACTTTGTGAGGGAGGGGGTGTGAGAGCGGGACCCGGGGCTGGAATTTTCATGCTAATTAGGGGATCGGGCGATGTATGTTAATTAGAGGGCGCGGACTTGCATGCTAATTAGGGGCGGAGTATGAGGGTGGTCGTGTCTGCTCCTCCTCCCCTGCGCTGGGCCCAGTGGCTCCCAGTTCATCCCAGTTCCATCCTCGTTTCTCCATTTTGGCCCTCCCAGTTTGCCATAAAATTTTCCAGTCATTCCTCCCAGCCCACCCCAGTAACTCCCAGTTCCTGCCAGTCTTGACCAGTTGCTGCCCTCACAGGTGCTGGCACCATGGAGTACGAGCGCAGGTGAGGGGGGACCTGGGGATCCCCAAAATTCGGCATTGGGGTGAGGAGAACATCTGGGCAGCTGTTGAGGACCCTAGGAAACGAAACTTAATTTTTTGGGGAGGGAGGGGCCATTTGGGGACACTTCAGGGGGCATTTGGGGATCCCATGGCAGGGTGAGGGGACATTTGGGGATTGCTGAGGGCAGAGGGGACTTTGGGGACCCCGGAGGGTGGAAGGCGCCATTTGGGGTCCTGATTTGGGTGCGGATTTGAGGTCCAGGATTTATTGTGCAGATTTGGGGCCCAGGATTTGGGGTGCAGATTTAAGGCCCAGGATTTAAGGTCCAGATTTGGGGCCCAGGATTTGGGGGTGCAGATTTGGAGTCCAGGATTTGAGGTCCAGATTTAAGGTCCAGGATTTGGGGTGCAGATTTGAGGTCCAGGATTTAGGCTTCAGAACTGAGGTCAGGATTGGGGTGCAGGATTTGGGGGGCAGATTTGAGGTACGGATTTTGGGCCCAGGATTCGAGGTTCAGATTTTGGGGACCCCCAGAGCTCTGGGCCCCTGCTGACCCTCCCCTCCCCCTCCCAGGGGGGGCCGTGGGGACCGCACGGGGCGTTACGGGGGTGCCCCTCCCCCCTCCGAGGACGGCTCCCGCACCCAGCGCGATCACGACTATCGCGACATGGACTACCGAGGCTACGGGGGACCCCCCGAGGGACCCCCCAATGCCGGCACCCCCCCTCAGGTGGGTATGGGGAGCCTGTGCAGTTTTATTTTGTATTTTGCGAAGGTTGTGGCTAAACGTGTACTTTGAGCTAGATATTAATTTCTATGTATTTTTATAAGTTGTGAATTTTGTAGTACGTTAATGTAGCAAACTGAATATACAATAAATATGTAAGCGTAATAAATAACCAAACATAATTTCTAATAACAAAACAATAAAATATATGTAAACGTACTTAAAATAACTGCAATAAATATAGCAAAACTAACTTTTACAAGGTTTTTTAGGGATAGGCTGTTTAATTAAGAAATGGTACTCGAATTGTTTTTATTTCTGATTCAGCACCTAACTGAGGTTTGTAATGTGAAGTTTTTTACCCAATTTTAAAGTATTGCTTAAATTTTTGATAAAGAAGGTGAGGAGCAAGTGCTTCAGAACTTTTGTTTTATATATATATTACTATGTTATAAAACTTTAAAATGTAAGTTTTTTGTTACACCACCTTACATCCGTGTGTTTAAACGATACACTTACAATTTCAGCTTTTTCACTTAATGTTACATGTTTTCTTTACGATTCCAGGTTTAATGCAATATTTTTTTAGGGGTTAGTATTTTTTAGTACGGGGAATATGAAATTCCCAGGGGGTAAGGCTCTAACAGGACCCCTCCCTCCCCTGTTCCAGGGCTCCTACGAGAACACGGAGCCCCCTCGGAAGCGGGAGCCGCCCCGGGAGCCTCCCCGGGAGCCCCCG
>NW_005054766.1:28820-31262 GCF_000277835.1 Geospiza fortis | reverse complement strand
CCCATCCCCATCTGTGGTGGCACTTCTGACTTCTGGGATGGCTCCGCCCCCTCCTGGGGTGGCCACGCCCCTCTTCACCAGGCCCCACCCCCTATCATGGCACCACTCCCTTCTGGGATGGCCACGCCCCCTCACTCGGATGGCCCCGCTCCTTTTCATCATGACCCCGCCCCTTGCCGTGATGGCGCTTCTGACTTTTGGATGGCTCCGTGCCCCAATCTGGGATGGCCCCGCCCCCTAGCTCAGATGGCCCCACCCGTCTTCATCATGGCCCCGCCCCCATCTGTGGAGGCATTTCTGACTTCTGGAATGGCCCCGCCCCACCTAAGGTAGCCCTGTCCATATTTGGGATAGCCCCGCCCTCTGCCTGGGATGGCCACACCCCTCTTTGCTGTGGCCCTGCCCCCTGCCATGATAGTCCCATGTTCCCGCCAGGCACTGTGCCCATGTCCCTGTGGGTGCTGTCTCTGTGTCCCAGGTGATGTGTCACTGTGTCCCCGTGTCCCCATGTCCCAGGTGATGTGTCCCCATGTCCCCCTGTCCCCGTGTCCCCACAGATCCGGGCACAGCTGCAGGCGCAGGGGGTGCAGCCCCGTGAGGTGCGGCTGATGCGCAACAAATCCTCAGGTGAGTCTGACCTGGGCCCTCCCCTGCTCACCTGGGCCCCTCCCCTGCTCACCTGAGCCCCTCCCCTGCTCACCTGGGCCCCCCCTGCTCACCTGAGCCCCTCCCCTGCTCACCTGGGCTCTCTTTAGGGTGGGGGGGGCACCCTGATCCCTTGAAGGGGGGATGGTCCGTGCCCATGCCAGGGGGCAACTGGGGGGCGTGGCCCTGTTCCTTATGGGGCACCCACGGGTGTCTGTCCCCTCCCCAGGGGTGCCTGTCCATTCCTTAGGGACACCCAGGGGTGCTGGTTCCATCCCTAGGAGCACCCAGGGGTGCCTGTCCCCTCCCTAGGGGTTTCTGTCCCTCCCAATGAGCTCCCACAGGTTCTGGTTCCATCTTTAGGGGCACCCACGGGTGCTTTTGGCAGGCTTAGGGGGCACCCAGGGGTGCTGTACCAACCTCAGAGAGTACCAGGGTTGCTGATCCCATTCCTAGGGGCACCCAGGGGTGCTGGTCTTCTTCTTAGGGGCACTCAGGGGTGCCTGTGTCCTTCTCAGGAGCACCCAGGGGTGCTGGTCCCATCCCCAGGGGCACCCAGGGGTGTCAGTTCCCTCCCTAGGGGCACCCAGGGGTGCCTCTCCTCTCTCTGCTGGCACCCAGGGGTGCCTGTCCTCTCATTAGGAGCACCCAGGGGTGCTGTTCCAGACTCAAGGGGCACCCAGGGGTGCCTGTCCCCTCACTAGGAGCACCCAGGGGTGCTGGTCCTATTCCCAGGGGCACCCAGGGGTGCCAATGTCATCTCTAGGAGCACCCAGGGGTGCTTGTCCCCTTTCTAGGAGCACCCAGGGGTGCCTGTCCTCTCCACTGGGGCACACAGAGATGTTTCTGCCAGGCCTAGGGGGCACCCAGGGGTGCTGGTCCCATTCGCAGGGGCACCCAGGGGTGCCAATGTCATCTCTAGGGGCACCCAGAGGTGCCAAGTCCTTCCAAGGGGCACCCAGGGGTGCCTGACCCCTCCCTAGGGGCACACAGGGATGTTTTTGTCTGGCTTAGGGGGCACCCAGGGGTGCTGGTCCCATCTTTAGGGGCACCCAGGGGTGCTGCACCAGACTGGAAGGGCACCAGGGCCACTGATCCCATTCCCAGGGGCACCCAGGGGTGCTCATCGTTTCCCCAGGGGCACCCAGGGGTGCCAGGTTTGTCTTTAGGGAGCACCCAGGGGTGCTCATCCTGTCTTTAGGAACACCCAGGACTGCCTGTCCCCTCCCTAGGGGCACCCAGGGGTGCCAGTCCCATCTCTAGGGACACCAAGGAGTGCTGCACTGATCTTGGAGGGCACCCAGGGGTGCTGATCCCCTTCCTAGGGGCACCCAGGGGTGCCAACATCATCTCTAGGGGCACCCAGAGGTGTCTGTCCCTTCCTCAGGAGCACCCAGGGGTGCTGATCCCCTCCCCTGGGGCACCCAGGGGTGTCCGTTTCCTCTTTAGGGGCACCCAGGGGTGCCAGCCCCCTTCCCAGGAGCACCCAGGGGTGCTGAGCTCAACTTTAGGGGCACCCAGGGGTGCCAGCCCCCTTCCCAGGAGCACCCAGGGGTGCTGGGCCCATTCTGGAGACACCCAGGGCTGCTTGTCCCCACCCTAGGGGCACCCAGAGATGCCAGACCCCTCCCCAGGACCACCCAGGGGTGCTGAGCCCAGCCCAGGGGGCACCCAGGCTCTGGAGGGGCACCAGGAGCACCCATAGGCTTCACCTTGGGGGTCCCTCGGGGGGTTCCAGCACCACCCATGGGTGCCCTGCCCCCACCCCAACGGGTCCCTGGGTACCCTGTCGTCCCC
>NW_005054766.1:27633-28427 GCF_000277835.1 Geospiza fortis | reverse complement strand
GTGGGGGTGGGGGAGATGCTAAGCAGGTGGGGCAGGGGCAGGGTTTATGGGGTGGCATTGGTCTGTACTGGTTTGTACTTGTCCAAACCAGTTTGTACTGGTCCGTACTGGTCTGTACTGGTCCGTACTGGTCTGTACTGGTGGCCGTGTCCCCGCGGTGGGGGACGGGCACAGGAGCCTCATGCGCGCCCCAGTGTTCCCAGTCCAGCTGCTGGTGCCAGCTGGGACAAGCTCTGGTGCCCCAGGTCACGTCCTGGTGCCCCCCTGAATTCCAGCCCTGGCACCTCCTGGTGCCCCCAAATTCATGTCCTGGTTTCCCCCTCATCCCAGTCCTGGTGCCCCCCAGATTCACATCCTGGTGCCCTCCAGTTCCAGCCATGATGCCCCCCAGTTCCAGCTCTGGTGCCGCCCTGGTTCATGTCCCGGTGCCCCCCAATTCCAGCCCTGGTGCCCCCCAAATTCACATCCTGGTGCCCCTCTGGTGCCCCCTTTGTTCCTGTCCCAGTGCCCCCCCAGTTCCAGCCCTGGTGCCCCCATTTCATATCCTGGTGCCCTGCTTGGTACCCCACAGATTGATGCATTTGTGCCCCCCTGGTGCCCCTCAAAACGAGTTCTGGTGTCCCCAAATTCCAGCCCTGGTGCCCCTCAGGACAAGCTCTGGTGTCCCCACCTCAAACCTTGGTGCCCCCCAAATCTCACCCTGGTGCCCCCCCAGATTTCTATCCTGGTGCCCCCCAGATTTGTGTCCTGGTGCCCCCCAGGTGCCCCCCAGATTTGTCTCCTGGTGCCCCCCA
>NW_005054766.1:26561-27209 GCF_000277835.1 Geospiza fortis | reverse complement strand
GGGCATCCTGGGGGGGGTTTTGAGGGGTTTAAAAGGTTTTGGGGTGGTCTGGGGGTGGGTTTAGGGGGCCCAGCGCGGTTTTGGGGTTTGGCAGTTTTGGGGTGGAACAAATTTGGGGTGCAGTGGTTTTGGGGTGCTGTGGTTTTGGGCTGTGACATTTTGGGGTGCGGCAGTTTTGGGGTGTGACATTTTAGAGCTCTGACATTTTTGGGGTTCCCAGTGCGGGGTGCAGAACTTCAAGCGCCGTGAGAAATGTTTCAAGTGTGGCGTCCCCAAAGCTGGTGAGTGACCCCAAATCCCAGGGTTTTACCCCAAAACTTCAGGGGACACCCCCCAAAATGCCCTAAACTGCCCTGAAAGTCCCCACAATTATTGGGGTGCCCCCAACATGAAGGGGACCCCCTGGATTTGGGGTTGAATCCCCAGTTTTGGGGTTTGATCCCTGATTTTGGGGTTTTCTGGGGATTTTTGGGGTTCTATCACTGATTTTTTGGATTTTTTTGGGGTTCAGTCCTTAGTTTGGGGTTTTTTTTTGGGGGGGGGTTCAATCCCTGATTTGGGGTTTTTTGGGTTGTTTTGGGGTTTTGTGGGAGTTTTTTTGGCTTCCATCCTAGATTTTGGGTTTTTTGGGGGGGCTTCTTTGGGGTT
>NW_005054766.1:26278-26478 GCF_000277835.1 Geospiza fortis | reverse complement strand
TGGGAATTTTTTGGGGTTTAGTTTTTGATTTTGGGGTTTTTTTGGGTTCAATCCCTGATTTTGGGGCTTTTTTTTGGGGGTTTTTTTGGGGAGTTCAGTTTCTGACTTTGGGGTTTTTTTGGTTCAATCACTGATTTGGGGTTTTTTTGGGGTTGTTTTTTTTTTGGTTCAGTTTCTGATTTTAGGAGATTTTTGGGGGT
>NW_005054766.1:24780-25207 GCF_000277835.1 Geospiza fortis | reverse complement strand
GCGTCTTCGCCTTCGTGCAGCTCAGCACCATCGTGGTACTGGGGGGACTGGGAGCACTGGGAGGGACTGGGGGGACTGGAGGGACTGGGAGATACTGGGGGGACTGGGATAGGATTGGGGGGAACTGGGGGGCTCAAAGGGGACTGGGGACAACTGGGAGCACTGGGAGGGACTGGGAGGACTCAGAGGGACTGGGAGATACTTGGAGATACTGGGGGGACTGGGGGCACTGGTATGGGCACATCCTGCTGGGCTCCGCTGAGTGCAGTACCCAGGTCGACATGTGGTGGGTACTGGGAGAGAATGGGATGGACTGGGAGGGACTGGGAGGGACCAAGGCGGGTGGTACCACCTGGAGCCCGGTGCCCCCTGCCCATGCCCCCCGCCCATCCCCCTGCAGGAGGCTGCACAGCTGCTGCAGATGCTG
>NW_005054766.1:23543-24513 GCF_000277835.1 Geospiza fortis | reverse complement strand
CCCTGACACAGAGATCCACCCCCAGGGAAGTGCAGGGGGCGGGGCCTGGGGAGGGGCCCCCCCGCGCCAGCGCCGCCTCCGTCGCCTCCACGGCCATCGCTGCTGCCCAATGGGCGCTGTCACAGGTGAGGGCACACCTGGGTAGGTGGGGGCACTGTCACAGGTGAGGGCACACCTGGGCAGGGGAGGGCACTGTCACAGGTGAGGGCACTGTCACAGGTGAGGGCACACCTGGGCAGGGGAGGGCACACCTGGGCAGGGGAGGGCACTGTCACAGGTGAGGGCACTGTCACAGGTGAGGGGACACCTGGGCAGGGGAGGGCACTGTCACAGGTGAGTGACACAACTTTTTCCATAACGCCGTATAATTTAGTTTCTTTAAAACAAACTTATTTATTTAATTTACTTAATTTTTAAAATTTGGTTATATTACTTATGTATTATATGAATTAATATGTTTGTTAGTATGTATAAAATGTAATATATATAATTGTGGTTTAATTCATATATTGGTAACAACATATAATGAAATATATGTGTCTTCCTGTACTTATATGAATAAAAATTTGTTTCTGTGTTACATAAAGTAATAGAAATACATGTAAAATATATGTAATACTAGTGTATTATATATACCACTATATAATAATGCAATGCAATGTTTTATAATATGTAATGCAATATAATATAATAAAATATAGTCTCATATAATATAAAGAACAATAACAATGACATGAATTTATATGTTTATGCTTTTAAATGGACGTACATAGTAATGTATTAAATAATATAATTTTATTATTTTAAAAGGTAGTTTGTTTTAAGCCTGTATTTTTCTGTATAAGAAGTTTAAAATTTCTAATATTTAAAATTTTAACGTTTTCCCGTAGGCAGCCCCAGGTGGGGACACGCCCTGGGCAGGGGGGGAGGAGCCCAGTGCTGACTTCAGCGGCTTCTACCAATCAGAGGA
>NW_005054766.1:20630-22081 GCF_000277835.1 Geospiza fortis | reverse complement strand
GGGATCTTTTGGGGGGTCTCGAATTTGGGGGAGATTTTGGGGGGGTCCTGCAGGGGAATTTTGGTGAAATTGAGGGGGAATTTTGGGGGATCCTGGGGGAATATTTGGGGGGGATTTTGGGAGAATTTTTTGGGGAGAATTTTGGGAGAACTTCGGAGGGGATTTTCAGGGAATTTGGGGTCAATTTTGGGGGAATTTTGGACCTTCCAGTGCCAATCGCCCCCCCAACCCTTGGGGCACTTATTTTGGGGGACCCCCAAAAATCGCCCCCTTGTGCCCCCCCAGCCGTGCCTGACGTCTCCACGTACCAGTACGACGAGACCTCGGGCTACTACTACGACCCCCTCACGGGGCTCTACTACGACCCCCACTCCCAGGTTTGGGGTTTTGGGGTGCGGGGGGAGAAATTTGGGGCCCCCCAAAAATGGGGGTAAAATTTGGGGTGAGAAAAGCGAAGTTCTGGGTGAAAAAATTGGAATTTTGAGCAAAAAATTGGAATTTTTAGGCCTGAAAATGGTATTTTTGAGGTAAAAGCTCGGATTTAGGGCGGGATTTGGGGTGCAGGGGGAGGAATTTGGGATCCCCCAAAAATTTGGGGTGAAAAAAGTGAAGTTCTGGGTGAAAAAAATGGAATTTTGAGGTTTTAAGGGGCGATTTTGGTGGGGGATTTTTGGGGTTCTGGGGGATGATTTTTGGGGTATAAAGGGGCAATTTTGAGAGATGATTTTTGGGGTTCCTAAGGATGAGTTTTGGGGATTTTGAGGGATGATTTTGGGGTAGAAAGAGATCATTTTTGGGGTTTTAAGGGCGATTTTTGGGGTACAAAAAGGCCATTTTGGGCTATAAGGGGATGATTTTTTGAGATTTTAAGGAGCAATTTTGAGGGATAATTTTTGGGGTTCCAAGGGGTGATTTTGGGGGTAGAAATGGGAGATTTTGGGGTACAAAGAGATGATTTTTGAGGTTTTAAGGAGCAATTTTGAGGGATAATTTTTGGCGTTTTAATGGGAAATTTTGGGGGTAGAAATGGGAGATTTTGGTGTAGAAAAAGATAATTTTTGGTGTTTTAAGGGGCGATTTTGGAGGGCGTTTTTCGACCTTCCAAGGGATGATTTTTGGGGGGTTCTGAGGGGTGATTTTTGGGGTTCCAAGGGTGGGTTTCGGGGTGCTGACCCCCCCAAACACTGCCCAGCAGGTGAGGGGGGGAGAACCCCAAAAATGGTGAGAACCCTAAAAATCGGAAAGGGAGCCTTAAAAATGGGGGGGAAAACCCTAAAAATTGGAAAAGGAACCCTAAAATGGGGGGGAAACCCCTAAAAATCGGAAAGGGAATCCTAAAAATGGGGGGGAAACCCTAAAAATTGGAAAAGGAACCCTAAAAATGGGGGGAAAACCCTAAAAATCGGAAAGGGAATCCTAAAAATGGGGGGGGAACCCTAAAAATTGGAAAA
>NW_005054766.1:17432-18826 GCF_000277835.1 Geospiza fortis | reverse complement strand
CGGAGGCAGTCCCCCAGCAGGGAGGCGCTGCTGCGCCACCAGCAGCTCTCGGGGCTGCACAAGGTACCCGAAAAACACCCCGGAAACGGCGTCAAACCAGCCCAAAAAAACTGCCCCGAAAACACCCTGAGAACAGCACAAAAACACCCTGAGAACAGCACAAAAACAACCCAAAAGCACCTTGAAAACTGCCCAAAAACAGTACAAAAGCCAGCTCAAAAACAGTCCCAAACCCACCCTGAAAACAGCCCCATAACACCCTGAGAACTGCCGAAAACCACCCTAAAAACAGCACAAAAGCAGCAAAAAAACCACCCCAAAACCACCCTGAAACCAGCACAAAACCACTTCAAAACCAGCCCAAGAAACTGCCCCAAAAACACCCTGAAAACAGCCCAAAACCACCCTGAAAACTGCCGAAAACCACCCTCAAAACAGCACAAAAACCAGCCCAAAAACACCCTGAAACCAGCACAAAACGCTCCAAAACCAGCCCAAAAAACTGCCACAAAACCAGCACAAAACCAGCCCGAAAACAGAACAAAATCACCCTGAAACCAGCCCCAAACCAGCCTAAAAACAACCCCAAAAATGCCCCAAAACCACCCCAAAACCTCCCTGGATCTCAGGCCCCTCCCCTGTGACCTTTTTGGGGACCCCGCTGGGATTTGGGGATCCCCTAAACTGAGGGGGTCCTTATGTATTCCCCCAAATGTCCCCAAATGTCCCCAATGTCCCAAAGCCCCATGTCCCAATGTCCCAATGTCCACAATGACCCCGATGTCCCCAGTGATGACTCCAATGATGTCCCCAACGTCCCCAGCGATGTCCCCAATGTCCTAATTCCCCCCATGTCCCCCAGTGTCCCAGTGTTCTCAATGTCCCCAATGTCCCCAGCAAAACCTGGAGCTGCAGCGCCGGAGCCACCTGGGCGCCCCTGAGGGAGCCGAGCGAGGGGACAGCGAGGTGAGGGGACACCTGGGGACACCTGGGGGACACCTGGGGACACCTGGGGACACCTGGGGACAATTGGGGAGCACCGGACACTTGGGGACACTTGGGGACACCTGGGGACAGTGTGGGGACACCCCATCAGCAGGCGCAGGGTGCAGTACAGGTGGGGGCAGTGCCTGCGGGAGGTGAGGGCACTTGGGGCCACTTGGGGACGTGCGGGGACAGGTGGGGACATGCCAAGCAGGGCTGGGGACAGCCGGTGGAGGCTTGGGGACACCATGGGGACACTTGGGGACATCCCCAGGGATGGAGGATGGGGAGACATTGTGGGGACACCCCGAAGGGACTTAGAGACCCTCGGGGACCCTCGGGGACCCTTGGGGACTTTTGGGGAGCCCCGGGGGGCCCCGGGGAGCCCCGGGGAGCCGTGTCCCGCCCGT
>NW_005054766.1:15572-16760 GCF_000277835.1 Geospiza fortis | reverse complement strand
GGGACCGCGCCGCCGAGCGCCGCGAGAAGCAGGGCGGGGGGCCCGAACCCCCCGAACCCAAACGGAGAAAATTCGGGGGGACCCCCGGGTGAGCACCCCAAAAACCGGGGGGTGGGGGGGACCCCAAAAATGGGACCAAAAATGGGAGATGGAGACCCCAAAAATGGGGGGAGGAAATATGGGAGGAGCCCAGAAATGGGCGTGGAGACCCCAAAAAGGGGATGGGTCCCCCAAAAATGGGGAGGGAAAATGCAGGGTGACCCCAAAAATGGGGAATGGAGACCCCAAAAAGGGGTTGGGGGACACCTCGAACCTGGGTTGGGGGATTCTGTTTGGAGTTGGGGTCTTTGGGGCTGGGGGGTGACACCCATGGGTGACACTGTGTGACACTGGGTGACACTGTGAGCCTGTGTGACACCCATGGGTGACAGTGACCCCAGTGGGTGACACCCATGGGTGACACTGTGTGACATTGTGACCCTGTGACACTGTGACACCTTGTGTGACAGTGTGTGACCCTGTGCGACACTGTGTGACCCCTCGGTGACACTGTGTGGCCCTGTGTGACCCTGTGTGACCCTGTGTGACCCCTCGGTGACCCTGTGTGACCGGAGGAGAGCTGAGGTGACAACGGGGACACCTGGGGACACCTGGGGACAGCTGGGGACACCTGGGGACACCTGGGGACAGGGGACAGTGGGGGACAGAGGGATGGGCGGTGGGGGACAGCAGGGACAAGGGGACAGCAGGGGGACATCCCTGGGGACAGGGGTGACATTGCTGGGGACAGGGGGGACAGTGAGGGGACAGAGGACAGCGGGAACATCCGCGACCAGAGGACAGGAGGGACACCCATGGGGACAGCGAGGACATCCTGGGGACAGGGAGTGGGGGACAAGGGACACCCAGGGGGCACCCAGGGGTGAGGGGACACTGGGGACAGCAGGGACATTGGGGGGGACCTGGGGACATCGGGGGTGTCCCAGGGAACGGGGCCGAGGTGGTGACAGTGGCACAGGGTATGGTGACCTGGGAGGGGACACGGGGAGGGGCAGAGGGACACCGGGTGACCCCTCGGTGACGTCATTGTGTCCCCAAGGCCTGGGGGACACCCGGTGACCCCTGGGTGACCTCTCGGTGACGTCATTGTCCCCGCAGGCCCCCGCCCGGCCCCGCCCCGGGGGGGTG
>NW_005054766.1:13200-14566 GCF_000277835.1 Geospiza fortis | reverse complement strand
AGCCTAAGCCACGCCCACCTGCCCTGCGGCCACGCCCCAAAACGACAGCCCCGCCCACATGGAGCCCCACCCACCAAAAGGCCACACCCACTACAAGCCACACCCATATTGTCTAAACCACGCCCATCCCAACAATGCCCTCCCACTCCAGCCCCACCCACACCTGGGGACACTGGGAGGGGCTGGGGGACACCAGGGGACACTGAGTGACCTCAGGTGACACCCTGGTGGCCCTGGTGACCCCAGGTGACCCCGGGGTGACCCCAGTGACCCCGCGTGGCATTGAGTGACCTCAGTGGGCCTGGTCACCCCAGGTGACCCTGAGTGACCTCTGATGACCCAGGAGACCCCACGTGACCCCTGGGCTACACCGAGTGGCCTCGGTGACCCCAGCTGACCCTGGGTGACCCCTGATGACCCCGGGTGACACTGAGTGGCCCCAGGTGACGCCGCTGTCCCCGTGGCAGTGCCGGGGCCTGGGGGCCGTGGGAGCCCTGGAGCAGCTGCTCGGTGTCGTGTGACGAGGGGACACAGAGGAGGGGACGCAGCCGCGGCCACGGCGGGGGACACGCAGGGGACAGCACCGAGTGGCAGCTGAGGGCGTGTGACATGGGCTGCTGTCCTGGTGGGACATGGGGACAAATGGGGACATTGGCACAGTGGGGGACACGGGGACATGAGTGCGACATGGGGACATTGGCACGCTGGAGGACATGGGGACATGGGGGGGACATGGCGGTGATGACGCTGTGGGATTTGGGGACACGGGGTGACACGGAGAAGGGTGACACTGCAGGATTTGGGGATGAGGGGGGATTTGAGGACAGTGAGGTGACACTGTGGATTTGGGGACAATGAGGTGACACTTTGGGACTGGGGACAGTGAGGTGACACGGAGGGGGGTGACACAATGGGATTTAGGGACGGTGAGGTGACACTGTGGGGTTGGGGACAGGGCAATGACACGGAGGGCAGTGACACTTTGGGATTTGGGGACACCGGGGTGACACAGTGGGATTTAGGGACCCAGTTTGACACTGCAGGACTGGGGACATTGGTGGGGGGGGGATTTGGGGACAATGAGGTGACACAGTGGGATTGGGGACAGTGAGGTGACACAGGGTGACACAGTGGGATTTGGGGACAAGGAGGGGATTTGGGAACACAGAGTGACACAGTGGCACTGGGGATGCCGTGTGACACTGGGATTTGGGGACACCGTGTGACACCATGTCCCTGTCCCTGCCAGACGCGGGGATTTGGGGCCCGTGGTCCCCCTGGGGTCGCTGCTCTGTCACCTGCGGGGGGGGCGGGGCCCAGCGGCGCCACCGCAGCTGCTCCAGCCCCTCCCCCCAGTGCGGGGGCC
>NW_005054766.1:7432-12017 GCF_000277835.1 Geospiza fortis | reverse complement strand
TGGGGTTTGATTGGGTGGGGTTTGTGGGCGTGGTTTCGGAGTGGGTGTGGTTTTGGGGTGGGCGGGGCTTTGAAAGGGAAAATAAAAGGAAAACGGGAAAAGAAAGGGAATAAGGAAGGGGAAAAGGGAGAAGGGAAAAGCAAAAGAAAAAGAGGGAAAATAAGGAAGGGGAAAAGTGAAAAAAAGAGCGAAATGTAAAAAGGGAAAAGAGAAAAAAAAATAAAAGGAGGGAAAGGGAAGGAAAGGAAAAATGATGGAAAGGGAAAGTGGAAGGGGAAATGGGAAAGTGGAAGGGGAAGTGAAAAGGAAAAGGCAAAAGGAAAAAGTGAATAAAGAAAAGGAAAGGAAAATATAAAAGGGAAAATAAAAGCAAAAAAGGAAAACTATAGAGAAAAAGGAAAAGAGAAGGGAAAAAAAAAGGGGAAAAAAGAAAGGGAAAGGCAAAAAGGAAAAAGAAAAGGGAAAAAGAAAAGGGAAAAAGGAACAGGGAAAAAGGAAAGAGGAAAGGAGCTCCCAGCTCCTGTTTTGTCCCCGCTGTCCCCTGACTTTTCCCTGAAGTGTCCCCTGGGCTGTCCCTGTTCTATCCCTGCACTGTTCCTCCTGTCCCCCTCCCCACTGACCCCCATCTCCCCCCAGCCCCGGTGTTCTGGGGTCCCTGGGGTCCCTGGAGCCCCTGCCAGCGGCCCTGGGGTGACATCAGCTGCAGCCGGGCCGTGGGGCAGCAGAAACGGACGCGGGACTGCGAGGGGCGTAGCCCGGGGGGCGCCGCCTGCCCCACGGACCAGGGGGGATCCATCGAGCTGCGCGCCTGCTACAGCGTCCAGAACTGCGTGTGTGAGTGCCCCATAGCTCCCCATAGCTCCTCACAGCACCCCAGAACTGCCCCAGAGATCCTGGGATAGCCCCATAGCCCCATAGCACCCCAGATCTGCCCCACGGACCAGGGGGGATCCATCGAGCATCCAGAACTGTGTGTGTGAGTGCCCCATGGATCCGGGGGGAACCCCAAACCTCTGCAGGGCTGCCCCATAGATCCAGGGGGAGCTCCAGAGCACCCCAGAGCTGCCCCATGGATCCTGGGATAGCCCCACAGCTGCCCCATGGAATGGGGGGGGAGACCCAGAGCACCCCAGAACTGCCCCATCGATTGGGGGAAGCCCTGAAACCTCCCCATGGCTGCCCCATAGATCCTGGGGTAGCCCCACAGCTGCCCCATACATCAAGGGGAGCCCCAAAACCTCCCCAGAGCTGTCCCATAGATCCAGGGGAGCCCCTAAACTGCCCCAGAGCTTCCCCAGAGCTCTCATTTGGAGCCCTATAGCCCAAAATTGTCCTTCAGCTGCCCCATGGCTGCCCCACAGCTGCCCTATAGATCCTGGGGGGAGCCCCATAACACCCCACAGCTGCCCCATAGATCCTGCTGGGAACCTGCAGCACCCCAGAGCTGCCCCACAGATCAGGGGGAGCCCCAAAACCTTCTCAGAGCTGCCCCATAGATCGTGTTGGGACCCCCTAGAGCTGCCCTATAGATCCTGGGTGAGCTCCATAACACCCCAGAGCTGCCCCATAGATATAAGGGGAGCCCCAAAACCTCCTCAGAGCTGCCCTATAGATCCTGGGGGAACCTCTAGGGCACCCCCAGCAGCCCCCCTGCCCCATGGGGCGCTGTGGGGCGGGCTCTACATTTGTGCATTTTCAACAGTCAAGATACAATAAGAGAGTCAGTGCTTGCATAGGATGGACCATGGTGTTATACTTCTACTAGAAAGAGTATTATCTAGTTATGCTCCTTTTAGTCTTTTTACAATCTACCAATTTGATATGGGAAAAAGGTAGTCAGGCAATTCTGTAATGCTCTGGTATATTTTAAAGTTATTCAGATTTGCAGTTTAAGTATGTTCTATTTAACCATCCATTAAAAACGTGGATTTTTGACTTTAGCAGCACTGAGGCTCCCAGCCAGACGATTTCACTCTATTTTGGGATACATAATTAAAACATCATCTCTGCCATAAACAGAAACATATTTGAGGTCCTTAATTATTCTGTTAATGAGGAAACATATAATTTCTTTCAAATGAAGTATGCCCAATATAGATCCAAGAAGAAAATTAAAGCATTCAGAAAAAGAAAACTTGCTTAAAATAAATGTTACTACTAATGATTTGCTGAATCACCTAAAATACTATTTATTAATTCACAGTGAAATGTGTAGATATTAATAGTTTTATCTGTCAGTCAGCAGTCACATTCTGCTGTGACTTTTATGTGTGATCTATGAATGAATGCAAGTTCTGACAGCCTGATCAATGTCTAAACTACAGATAATAGCAATAGTTTATCCAATTAGAATTGATGTTTTAAATATCTGCTTCATAAAATTGCTGTGGTTGTCCAGCTACTACTTTCAGATACTGCTTTACTGGGATTAAATTTGAGGGACAAATGAAGGAAGCAAGTATCTACTTTGAAGGAATTAATTTACGAATTGGTTAATGTGCTTGCTGCTCTGTGCTAACAACATTTTAAAGCTATTATGGGTATCTTGAGAGGCATCCCATGCAGTTTTATAAACAGGTTTTGAACAACTTTTTTCCATTTTAAGAATTTGAAGAAAGATTATCGGTTACTTACCCTATCTTACACAAGAAAAAACATTATCTTAAAAAACCATAGCCTATAAACATTAAATAATATGGTACTCAAGGCTGTTATTGACCAGAATTCACTTGTCATTAGGAAATTGCCTGAGTTTTCCAAACAAGTTAAGCTCTTGCTGTATAACTCTGTGTTGTGCGTATAAACCTGCTTATATTTGGCACACATACTTTTTGCAGGGACTAAGTTCTTCTGCATTTCCAGAGTGAGTTTAGAAGCAGACCTGTGTATTGGACTGTTATGGTTTGAGCCCAGCTGGGTATCTAGCACTGCACACCCCTCACTCCATCCCTTTTCTCTACGTCCACCCAAGTGGAATGGAGAGGACAGTCACAGTAAAATTTGTATGCTGAAAAAGATAATAAATGAAAATAAAGTAAAATGCAGCAATAATGGTAAATTATAATATGAATGTAAATGAAAAGGGAAAACTTAGTGATACACCGTGCAGTTGCTCATCACCCATGGACTGATGCCAGACATCCCCTCCTGAACCCAGATGGGCTCCCCTTCTGAGTAACTCCCCCCAGTTTCTATACTGGGGAGGATGTTCTATAGTGTGGAGTATCCTTTTGGTCAGTTCAGGTCACCTCTCCCAGCTATGCTCCCTCCCAGTTTCCTTTGAGTACCTCTTCACTGGCAGAGCATGAGACAGGATAAACATGACTTAGCAGAAAACCAAAACACCAGTGTTATCAACGCTCTTCTCAATCTGAATCCAAAACACCATTCTCATTCCCATTCCAAAACACAGCAGTGTAGCAACTACTGTGAAGAAACAAATTCTATCCTGAAACCAGGATAGTACTGACAGCTGTGTAACTTTTAAGGGATGTTTAGTAGCTAAACTGGTTATAAATCTATTATTAACTTAGGATTTTAAAGTGCACCTCTAATATATTTGTGTCAGTAGCACTGATAAGAAAAACAAAGGAGACAAGCAACTTCAGCTTAGGAGAGAGGTAACTTAGCTTATATTTAAGGAAAAAAAGCCCCACACAAACAACTAAAACCTCATTGTTTTGATTTCTGGCTTTTTTAACAGCTTAGATTATAGCCTGATGAAAAATTGAAGCTACGTAGAAAAGAACAAAATAAGATGGGATTGAATGAAAAAACAAATGGGAATACTGAGGCTAACTTGTATCAAAGAGAAATAACTGATTTTCCTAAAAAAAAAAAAAAAGATTTTTTTATACATTACCCAGGGAAATTGTTGCTCAGTATAGGACAGGTTCATTCAAGAGACAATAAAGTTAGAAAGGTGAGGGAATGAGCAAAGTTGAAGCAAAAGTGGGCCAAGCAGAAATGTTATTGTTCTGGACCAAATTACTAAATGAATTTTGGGGATTGGGATCTAATCTGTTTGCAGTAACAGGGTATTAATGTTATTGTAGCAGGATGGAGGATAGGTTATGAAATTCTCTGGATAATACTGTTCTGCTGACTTGAAGAAAGGCAAACTCAGAACAGGTTCTCACCTGAAGTCATTTTAAGGTAATCAGGTTACAAAGGGAGTATTTCGTACAAATGGGAACTACAAGAGCTTGACTTTCTTAGTTCAACAAAACGAAGCTGGAAGAGATTCTCTCAGTACTCACTGTGTGTGTGCAAGGGAGAAGGGAGAGGTATTTAACTACACCTGTGGGGTTTTTTTGGGGTGAGGGATTTGGGGAATAATTTGGGGATGGGAGATGGGAATTTTGGGGGCGGGTCTCTCTAATTTTGGGGTTCCGCCCCCACCCCAGGGTGAAACCCTTCAAGGGCAAATCCGTGCACGGGGACGTGGAGCTGAGGGTGGAGCAGGTGAGTTTTGGGGACCCCCCCCTTAAATTTTGGGTTCCCCCCTTAAAAATTCAGGGTCTCCCCTCTCTGATTTTGGGACCCCTCCCTTAAAAATTTGGGCTCTCTCAAAAGTTTGGGGTTC
>NW_005054766.1:5542-7264 GCF_000277835.1 Geospiza fortis | reverse complement strand
TTTTGGGGTCCCTGAGAAAAATTTTGGGGTCTCTTAAGGGAAAATTTGGGCTGCTCCCAAATCTTGTCTCAATTCAAAGATTTTTGGGGTTCCCATGAGAAATTTTGGGGCCCCTTAAAGGAAATTTTGAGGTGCTCCAAAATCTTGTCTCCCTCAATTCAAAGATTTTGGGGTTCCCTGGAGCTTTTGGGGTCCGGCTTCCTAAACCCCCCAATTCCTCCATAAAATTTGGGGGTTCAGGACAAATTTTTGGGGGGAACAGCCAGAATTTTGCGGTGGGGGGGGTGGCCCTCCTAAATGTCAGTGAATTTTGAACCCCTCCCATGTGAATTTTTCCTAAAAAAATCTCTTTTTTTTAACCCGATTTGGGGCCCTGGCCAGGTTTGGGGCGGGACTGAGGGGTCCCAGGGAGGTTTTGGGGGGCCCCCGGCGGTTTTTGGGGTGTCCCCCCCTGGATTTTGGGGTCCCCCAGGCCCAGTTCTCGGAGCTCTCCTTGGCCGCCTCCACCCACGGCGCCCTCAGCGTCAGCATCGACCCTGCCCGGGGCGGCGCCAGGTACCACAGGGGGACCCCTCCCCAAATTTGGGGTCCCCTCCTTAATTTTGGGCTTAATTTGGGGTTCTCCCTCCTTTTGGGGTGGAATTTGGGGTCCCCTCCTCAATTTAGGGATGAAATTTGGTGTCCCCCCTTTTTTTGGGGTGGAATTTGGGGTTCCCTCCTCAATTTATGGCTGAATTTGGGGTCCCTCCTTTATTTTGGGCTTAATCTGGGGTTCCCCCTCATTTTTGGGGCTGGATTTGGTGTTCCTTCCTCAGTTTTGGGGTTCTCTTCTCAATTTTGGGGCTGAATTTGGGGGGCTGGGTTCTCCTTCCTCAGTTTTGGTGTGGAATTTGGGGTCCTGTCCTTAATTTTGGGCTTAATTTGGGGTTCTCTCCTCAATTTATGGCTGAATTTGGGGTTCCCTCTTTAATTTAAGGCTGAATTTGGGGTGCTGGGTTCCCCCTCCTTAATTTTGGGGTGGAATTTGGGGTCCCCTCCCTTTTTGGGGCTGAATTTGGGGTTCCCTCCTTATTTTGGGGTGCTGGGTGTGCTCCCCTCAATTTTGGGGCTGAAATCTGGGGCTCTCTTCTCCTTCTTGTAGCTGACATTTGGGGTCCCCTCCTTTTGGGGTGGAGTTTGGGGTCCCCTCCTTAATTTTGGGCTTAATTTAGGATTCCCTTCTCCTTTTTGGGGCTGGATTTGGGGTCCCCTCCTTATTTTGGGGCTGGATTTGGGATCCCCTCTTTATTTTGGGGTGGAGTTTGAGGTCCTTCTCTTATTTTAGGGATGAAATTTGGGGTCCCCTCCTTAATTTTGGGGTTAAAATTGGGGGGCTGGGTCTTCCACCCTCAATGTAAGGCTGAATTTGGGGTTCTGGCTGTGAATTTCAGGGTTCAAAGGAAGATCGGGGGGGCGGATTTGAGGAGAATTTGGGGCACAAATTCCAAATTTTGGGGTGCGGGAGGGAGGATTTTACCCATTTTACCCTCAAATTTAGGGTGAAAACCCAAAATTTTCAGGAAAAAAAATCTAAGATTTTTTTTTTGGGGGGGAGGGATTTTAGGGGTTGGGATGTGGAGGAGGGTTCAGGGGGATTTGGGGCATATATTCCAAATTTTGGGGTTCAAGGGGGGGGATTTTACCTTGAAATTTAGGGTGAAAAAAAAATCAAAATTTGTAGGG
>NW_005054766.1:3089-3567 GCF_000277835.1 Geospiza fortis | reverse complement strand
GTGTGGGGGGGGGGGGGGCCCTGCTGCCCCCCAGTGTCTCCCCAGGTGGTCCCTGGGGGGCGGGGACACCGCGGGGGAGGGGCCACAGGTGGAGCCGGTCGCTCTCAGCCCCAGGTGAGTGCGAGGGGGCGGGGCTAAAAGGGGCGTGGCTTTGGGAGGGGCTGTGTGGTGGGGGTGGTGCAGCAATGAGGTGTGGCTATGAGAGAAGGGGCGTGGCTATGCAGGAAGGGGTGGGGCTAGCACAAACGGGGCGTGGTTAGAAGGGCAGGGCTATGAGGAAAGGGGTGTGGCTATGCAGGAAGGGGTGGGGCTAGCATGAAGGGGGTGTGACTGTCAGAGAAGGGGCGGGGCTATGCAGTGAGGGGCGGGGTTATTGATAGAGGGGTGGGGCTATGTGTGAAGTGCGTGGCTTAGATGGGCGTGGCCATCAAAAGGGCAGTGACTGGTGGGGATGTTGTGGGCGTGGCCATTTGGACAG
>NW_005054766.1:2342-2998 GCF_000277835.1 Geospiza fortis | reverse complement strand
GATGCCTGCGCCGGCCTCTTCGGAGGCGTCGACATCTGCGGGGTGGAGGCGCTGAGGGGCCCCGACGGGCAGGAGCAGATCGTGCAGGTACCCGGCACACCTGGGCACAGCTGGGCACGGCTGGGCATGGCTGGGGGACACCTGAGGGATGTGGGGCACACCTGGAGGACGCCTGGGGCATACCTGGGTATGGCTGGGGACAGGTTGGGACAGGTGGGCACAGCTGGGAAACACCTGGAGATCACTTGGGCACAGCTGGGGAATATCTGGGGGACACCTGGAGATGACCTGGGCGCACCTGGGACACTGGGGACACACCTGGACACACCTGGGCACACCTGGGGAACATCTGGGAGACACCTGGAGATCACCTAGGCACACCTGGGGCACACCTGGGATACACCTGGAATGCACCTGAGACACTTGGTGTCCTCCCATGCACCTGGGGGGCCCCACTCCCGACACCTGGGGCACACCTGGGGCACACCTGAGATGCCTGGGGCACACCTGGGGCACACCTGAGCCACTCCCACATCTAAGCCCCGCCCACCTGCAGGTGCTGGGCTCGTGGCTGCCCCTGCTGGGCCCGGGCGCGGCCGAGGACCAGGCCCAGATCGTGGAGTTGGTGCTGGAGCGGATGAGGGAGGAGCTTCCCC
>NW_005054766.1:0-948 GCF_000277835.1 Geospiza fortis | reverse complement strand
GGCGCGGCCGGCCGCCGCCCCCCCAGCCTCTTCTCCGACTGAGCCCCAAACACACGGGGGGTGCCCCAAAAACACCGACATGGCTCCCCAAAAATCCCACCGGGGGGACCCCAAAAACACACCAGTGGAACCCCAAACACACCCCTGGGGAGCTCCAAAATATCAACGGGGACACCCCAAAAATCCTCCTGGGGGGCACCCTCAAATACCACTGGGAGCAGCCCAAAATCCCTTCCAGGACACCCCAAAAATCCACTTGGGGGTGCCCTAAAAACTCCCTAAAACTGCCTTGGGGCACCCCAAAAATGCCCTCCAAACCCCACCCGGGGCACCCCAAAATTTCCCCCAGGGGCACCCCAAAATATCACCGGGGGAGCCCCAAAATACAACCGGGGGTGCCCCATAAATGCCCCCAAGGACTTCCCAAAACCCCCCCAGGGAACATCCCAGAAATTCCTCCCAAACCTCCCTGGTGGACCCCAAAAATCCACCTGCGGACACCCCAAAAATCCCCTGGGGACACCCCAATATTCCCCTGGGGACACCCCAGAAGCCTCCCAACACTTCCGTGGGGATGCCCCCAAAAGCCCCCAGAACACCCCAAAATCCCTTTGGGACACCCCCAAATCCATCCCTGCTTTGTGACCCCACAAATTCCACATCGGTGGGGTTTGGGTGCCTGGAACACCTGGAAATTCACCCCAAAATCCACCCAGGACCCCCCAAATCCATCTTGGGGAGGGTCCCAGGGGTTCAGGACCCCCAAAATCCACCCGGGACTCTCCAAAATCCACCCAGGACCCCCCAAATCGATTTTGGGGAGGGGTCCCAGAGGTTCAGGTCCCCAAATCCCCCTGGGAATGCCCCAAATCCACCCGGAACCCCCCAAAATTCCCCCCAGGACCCCCCAAATCCATCTTGGAGGGGTCCCAGGGGTTCAGGACCCCA
>NW_005054765.1:99375-100921 GCF_000277835.1 Geospiza fortis | reverse complement strand
CACGACCCTGCTGCGAGGAGGAGGGATGAGGGCAGGAATCTCGGAGCAGAGGATGGAAACACTTGAGGGCAACTTGGGAACTCCTTGTGCCCCAGGCACAGCGGATAAAGACCCGGAAAAGAGGTCACAGGGCTCTGGAGAGGCTCGGGAGACACCGGGAATGCTGCTGGTGCTGCCTGCACCGAGCAGCCCCCGGCACAGGATGGAGCCGCCGTGGCTGAGCCGCGTCCCAGCGCCTGCAGAGCTCCCCTGGACACCCCACGGGGCACAGGGGGGTCCCCGCGCCCAGCCCAGCCCAGCTGAGCGCCGGGATCCACAGGGAACGGAGGGATCCCCCACGCCCACCACGCTCCCAGCCAGGAATTCCTCATTGCCAAGATCCCATCCATGCCTGCCCTCTGGCAGTGGGAGCCATTCCCTGGGTGCTGTCCCTGCAGGCCTTGGCCCCAGTGCCTCTGCAGCTCTCCTGGAGCCCCTGCAGGCCCTGCCAGGGCTCTCAGCTCCCCCCAGAGCCATTCTGTCCCCACGCTGGACACCCCCAGCCCTCCCAGCCTGGCTCCATAGGATTTCCCGGCAGGATTCCCACAGGGACAGCGGTGCCAGTGCCTCTCCTGCCGGAGCAGCAGCGGAACCACAGAGGTGCCACCGAGCCTGGCGGCTGCTGCTCCCCCCACGGCCTTGCCAGAGCCCCCTGCCGGAGCAGAAGCGTAACCACAGAGGTGCCACCGAGCCTGGCGGCTGCTGCTCCCCCCACGGCCTTGCCAGAGCCCTCAGTCCACCCAGGTTTCACCTGGAACATCCCCAAACCCTCCCGACGCCCCCAGTGCGGGGCTTTCCCTGCCACAGTCCCCACATCCCACCGTGCCTCTTCCCTGCACGGCCCGAGGGAGTTTGGCGACACCGATCCTCGAAATTCAGGAAAAGCCAAATAAACCCAACAGCAGGGACGAGCCCGCGGGTTTCCCGCAGGTGAGCGGCAAAGCCGAGGCGCATCCCGCCTGGCCCTGCCCGGAGAGGGCTGGATGGGCCCGGGGCGAGGCGCGGAGGCTGCTCCGGGAGGGAAGGAACGGGACACGAGTGCCCTGGGGGGCCGCGCAGCCCCCAGCGCTCCCTGCCTGGCCCGTGCTGTGCCCGCAGGTGACACGGGCATTTCTGTCCCCCAGGGACAGCCTGTGGGAGGCTGGGAGCGCTGGGAAAGCCGAGCTGCGGGTGTCCCTGGGATGGTGCCGAGGGGCCCCGGGCCGGGATGAGCTCTGTCCCTGGCCAAGGAGCCAGCGGGGAGCAGCGAGGCCGGGCCAGAGCCGGCACCTCCCGGGGACCCCGGCGCTTCTCCAGGTTAGAGCACGATCGCCACCAATTCCTGCAGCGATTGCTGCAGCCCTCACACGCAGGGAAGGACGCTCGGCAGAGCGGGGACGCCCGGAGCGGCACAAGGAGGTACCTGCGGAGCCTCGAGGGAGCTGGACCGGAGCGTCCCGGGAGCCGGGCGGGCGCTCAGTGCCGGCAGCGGGGCCGTGATGTCACCGCGGGAGGGAGAGGAGCGCGG
>NW_005054765.1:95754-98147 GCF_000277835.1 Geospiza fortis | reverse complement strand
GGAGAGAGCGGGGAGAGCGGCAGAGACGGGCCGGGGGAGATGGGGAGAGGGGAAGGAGTGGGGAGGTGGGGAGAGACACGGACACGTGCAGAGCAGAGATGGACAGAGGGTGGAATGGAGAGGTGGAGACGCGGAGGGACGGAGACGGGAGCAGAAGGGAGGTGGAGAGGTGGGCACGGGAAAGGTGGAGAGACAACGGAGAGGTGGTGAAAGGGAGAGGAGGAGAGGAGGAGATGACGAGGAGAGGGGGGACAGACGTTGGGACATGGAGAGGTGACAGTGTGGAGAGGGGGAGACATGGAGACATAAGGACAAAAGGCAGAAATGGAGAAATGCTAAAATGGAGAGGTGGAGACGTGGAGACGTGGAGGCAGAGTTATGGAGACATGGAAAGGTGGAGAGGTGAAGGTGTGAAAACGTGGAATGATGGAGAGGGGAAAAGGACAGGTGGAGAGGTCTGGAGGTGTAATCAGGGAGCTTGGAGAGGTGCAAAGGCAGAGGTGGAGCAGGGGGGACGGATTTGGGGACGTGGAGAGGTGGAGACAGAGCTCTGGAGAGGTGGAGGGAGATCCAGGACCCAACGTGGCATTTGTGCTTCTGTGACCTCGCCCTGCTCCTCGGGAAGAGCTTTTGCAGGGATTCTGGGGGTGCTGAGCACCCCAGGGACAGCGAGGGGACGCTTCCCTCGGAAAGGCGGGGGACGCCAGGCTGCAGCTGGCACAGGCTGCCTCTGCCCTGGTGGCCAGGAACGAGGAAAGGAATAAGGAAAAAGGAAAAAGGAAAGGAATAAGGAAAAAGGAAAAAGGAAAGGAATAAGGAAAAAGGAAAAAGGAAAGGAATAAGGAAAAAGGAAAAAGGAAAGGAATAAGGAAAAAGGAAAAAGGAAAGGAATAAGGAAAAAGGAAAAAGGAAAGGAATAAGGAAAAAGGAAAAAGGAAAGGAATAAGGAAAAAGGAAAAAGGAAAGGAATAAGGAAAAAGGAAAAAGGAAAGGAATAAGGAAAAAGGAAAAAGGAAAGGAATAAGGAAAAAGGAAAAAGGAAAGGAATAAGGAAAAAGGAAAAAGGAAAGGAATAAGGAAAAAGGAAAAAGGAAAGGAATAAGGAAAAAGGAAAAAGGAAAGGAAAAAGGAAAGGAAAAAGGAAAGGAAAAAGGAAAGGAAAAGGGAAAGGAAAGAGGAAAGGAAAGAGGAAAGGAAAGGAAAGGAGAAAGGAAAGGAAAGGAAAGGAAAGACCCGGTCCCCAGTGTCCCCAGGCAGGATCAGGGACGTGTTGGGGACACCGGGGGCTGTGGAGGGGAGCACAGAGCCCCCAAAAGGAGGGCGTGTCCCAGGAAGGGCGCTCACGGCAGCGGCTCAGCAGGGAGGGCTGTCCCCAGGGCTCTGCGGGGAGTTTGCAGGGCACAGGCATCCAGCTGAGCAGATCCACCACCTCCGCCTTTATACCCATCTCCATTTTCATCTGCACCTTCATTTCTGCCTCCGTATTCGTGTCTTAGTTTCCATCTCCATCTGTATTGTCTCCATCTCCATCTTTGTATCCTTTTTTCCCCTCTGCTTTCACCTATGCTTCATCTCCATCTCTGCCTTTATCTCCACCCCACCTCCTCCTCCACTCCCAGACCATCTCCATCTGCATTCCCGATCCCATTCCCCACCTTCCTCCCCATTTCCATCCCATTCCATCCCCATCCCATCCCATCCCATCCCATCCCCATCCCCTCTCGGTGTCCCTGGGCTGTTCCAGAGGGAGGGACCGGGAGTGCCCCGTGCAGCCCGGGCCGTGGCTCGGGCAGAGCTGTCCCGCTCGGGGCTCCCCCGTCCCTGCTCCCGGCGGCCGTGCCCAGGGCGTCTCTGCCCTCTGGTGTCCCTGCAGGGAGGGGGCGCTGAGCCCTCCCCGCCCGGGGACAGCGGATCCTCGTCCCCATTCCAGGCTGGCAGCAGGAAGGGGGTGTGCTGGGGACTGGGGTCTGGAGAGAGGGACCCTGCAGGGACCGTGGGTGAGGAGCTGGGCAGAAGGAGGGGACCTGCTCCGCCAGAGGAGTGACAGCAGCACCGCCCGGGAATGGGACAGGGGGGCACAGGGACAGGGAGGGACACAGGAATGGGGACAGGGAGAGACGGGGACAGGGATGGACACGGGAACGGGGACACAGAGTGGCATAGGGACAGGGATGGACACGGGAACAGGGACAGGGAAGGACATTTGAACGGGGACACAGAGTGGCACAGAGACATGGGCACGGGAACAGGGAGGGACACAGGGACAGGGACACGGGGACAGGGACACGGGGACAGGGACACGGGGACACGGAGTGGCACAGGGACAGGGAGGGACCCAGGACTGGACACATGGAGGGAAAAGGGAATGGGAACAGGGACATGGAGGGAAAAGA
>NW_005054765.1:87783-95744 GCF_000277835.1 Geospiza fortis | reverse complement strand
GAGTGGAGGAGGGACAGAGAGGGACATGAGAACAGGGACATGGAGAAGGTAGAACAGGGATGTGGAGGGACATGGGACCTGGAAAATGGAGAAGGTGGAACAGGGACATAGAGGGCATGGAACAGGGACAAGGGAGGAAACGGGGATGGGAACAGGGACACGGAGGGAGTGGAGCAGACGCAGAGGGAGCAGAACAGGGAATGCCATTATCCCAGGAGATTTCCACAGCGAGGCAAAGCTGCCAAAGCACCACAGATCATTGCTGGGGTTTTGTCTGGAACTCAGTGCCTGCGTTCCCTGAGTGGCACTGGCGGGAGCAGGAGTGCCAGGGCCCCCATCCCACAGGGAACATTGGCCAGTGGCTCAGAGGAACCAGGTCCCAGGGCCCCCCAGTCCCAGGGCTCTTCCAGGCTGCACACAGAGATAGGTGCTGGGATAACCAGATTTGGGATAACCAGATTTGGGATAACCAGATTTGGGAATTCCCATCCCTGCCCAGAGGAGACCCGGCAGTTCTGGTGCTCCACACCCCGTTCCTGGCGTTCCCTCTCCTCATCCCAGCTCAGAGGCAGCTCCGGGATGGCTGGGAGCGCACAGGGATGAGGGGCAGCTCCCAGGGGATCCACTCAGCATTCCCATCCCCGGCAGTGAACACTGGGGCTGGAGCACCTGGGACAGTGGGAGGTGTCCCTGCCATGGCAGGGGTGGCACTGCAGGGGCTTTGGGGTCCCTTCCCACCCATCCCATCCCATGATTCTCTGATTTCCCTCCCTCTGTCGCTCCTGTCTGCACATCCAAGGCTGTTTTGCACCATTCTGGGCTTTCTCCCTGCAGAAGGTCACCCTGCTCCTCACCGAGCACCAGGACGCCTGGAAAATCCCATTGTTTTCCCCTGCAGAAAGCACGGGTGGAAGTTAAAAGCCCGGATGACTCAGCCGACCAAGAAAACGGAGTTTATCCCCACGTTCCCACCTACAATTTCACTTTCTTTTCCATCAAAATGATGATTATTACAGGATTCGGGCTAAAAGAGGCAATTTGGGGGCTTGTAGGTGTCCTCCCCATCATCTCTGCTGGAATGCAGGTGCAGGATGGGACAGTGATATGGCAGGCCCAGAAATTCCATGGATCAGGATGATGGAACCGCTTTTCCAGGTCTTTGGGCAGAGATTTCCTGCCCCCAAAAAGGGGCTAAGTAGTAAAAACGGGGAGAAAACCAAGGAGTTAATGAATTATCATCACAAAGGCTGGAGGAGGGAGATCAGAAGCGGTGGAAGGTTGTGGCAGGCAGGGAGAGGGCGGCAAGAGGATTCCTCACGGACTGGGACACTGGCACAGCCGGGGCAGCAAAATCCGGGAGCGGGACGGCCGGGACCCCCGGGAAAGGGGCGGGGGCTGCACCGGGACCTGCGCGCGGGGCCGAAACGGGAGCGAGCGCGCTCGGGAAAACATCGGGAACACGGGGGAAACATCGGGAACACGGGGGAAACATCGGGAACACGGGGGAAAACATCGGGATCACGGGGGAAATATCGGGAACACGGGGAAATATCGGGAACACGGGGAAAACATCGGGATCACGGGGAAATATCGGGATCACGGGGGAAAACATCGGGAACACGGGGAAAACATCGGGATCACGGGGAAATATCGGGATCACGGGGGAAAACATCGGGAACACGGGGAAATATCGGGAACACGGGGAAATATCGGGAACACGGGGAAATATCGGGAACACGGGGACAACATCGGGATCACGGGGACAACATCGGGATCACGGGAAAATATCGGGAACACGGGGAAAACATCGGGATCACGGGGACAACATCGGGATCACGGGAAAACATCGGGAACACGGGGAAAACATCGGGAACACGGGAAAACAGCGGGAACACGGGGAAATATCGGGAACACGGGGAAATATCGGGAACACGGGGACAACATCGGGATCACGGGGACAACATCGGGATCACGGGAAAATATCGGGAACACGGGGAAAACATCGGGATCACGGGGACAACATCGGGATCACGGGAAAATATCGGGAACACGGGGAAAACATCGGGATCACGGGAAAATATCGGGAACACGGGGAAAACATCGGGATCACGGGAAAATATCGGGAACACGGGGAAAACATCGGGATCACGGGAAAATATCGGGAACACGGGGAAAACATCGGGATCACGGGAAAATATCGGGAACACGGGGAAAACATCGGGATCACGGGAAAATATCGGGAACACGGGGAAAACATCGGGATCACGGGAAAATATCGGGAACACGGGGAAAACATCGGGATCACGGGAAAATATCGGGAACACGGGGAAAACATCGGGATCACGGGAAAATATCGGGAACACGGGGAAAACATCGGGATCACGGGAAAATATCGGGAACACGGGGAAAACATCGGGATCACGGGAAAATATCGGGAACACGGGGAAAACATCGGGATCACGGGAAAATATCGGGAACACGGGGAAAACATCGGGATCACGGGAAAATATCGGGAACACGGGGAAAACATCGGGATCACGGGAAAATATCGGGAACACGGGGAAAACATCGGGATCACGGGAAAATATCGGGAACACGGGGAAAACATCGGGATCACGGGAAAATATCGGGAACACGGGGAAAACATCGGGATCACGGGAAAATATCGGGAACACGGGGAAAACATCGGGATCACGGGAAAATATCGGGAACACGGGGAAAACATCGGGATCACGGGAAAATATCGGGAACACGGGGAAAACATCGGGATCACGGGAAAATATCGGGAACACGGGGAAAACATCGGGATCACGGGAAAATATCGGGAACACGGGGAAAACATCGGGATCACGGGAAAATATCGGGAACACGGGGAAAACATCGGGATCACGGGAAAATATCGGGAACACGGGGAAAACATCGGGATCACGGGAAAATATCGGGAACACGGGGAAAACATCGGGATCACGGGAAAATATCGGGAACACGGGGAAAACATCGGGATCACGGGAAAATATCGGGAACACGGGGAAAACATCGGGATCACGGGAAAATATCGGGAACACGGGGAAAACATCGGGATCACGGGAAAATATCGGGAACACGGGGAAAACATCGGGATCACGGGAAAATATCGGGAACACGGGGAAAACATCGGGATCACGGGAAAATATCGGGAACACGGGGAAAACATCGGGATCACGGGAAAATATCGGGAACACGGGGAAAACATCGGGATCACGGGAAAATATCGGGAACACGGGGAAAACATCGGGATCACGGGAAAATATCGGGAACACGGGGAAAACATCGGGATCACGGGAAAATATCGGGAACACGGGGAAAACATCGGGATCACGGGAAAATATCGGGAACACGGGGAAAACATCGGGATCACGGGAAAATATCGGGAACACGGGGAAAACATCGGGATCACGGGAAAATATCGGGAACACGGGGAAAACATCGGGATCACGGGAAAATATCGGGAACACGGGGAAAACATCGGGATCACGGGAAAATATCGGGAACACGGGGAAAACATCGGGATCACGGGAAAATATCGGGAACACGGGGAAAACATCGGGATCACGGGAAAATATCGGGAACACGGGGAAAACATCGGGATCACGGGAAAATATCGGGAACACGGGGAAAACATCGGGATCACGGGAAAATATCGGGAACACGGGGAAAACATCGGGATCACGGGAAAATATCGGGAACACGGGGAAAACATCGGGATCACGGGAAAATATCGGGAACACGGGGAAAACATCGGGATCACGGGAAAATATCGGGAACACGGGGAAAACATCGGGATCACGGGAAAATATCGGGAACACGGGGAAAACATCGGGATCACGGGAAAATATCGGGAACACGGGGAAAACATCGGGATCACGGGAAAATATCGGGAACCTCACCCCTTCACCGCCCGCTGCCTCCGGAGTGAGACCTGTTCCCGCTGTCACTGCAGCCCGGGCCGGTGGCCGTGCTGGGGACAGGGCTGGGGACGCATGACAGGGATCAGGGATGGATCCCAGAGGTTTGGGATGGACGGTGGGCATCTGGGGGTGGACACTGAATCTGGGGGTGATAACTGGGGGTCTGTGGTCAGGCACCGGGGGTCTGGGGACACCGGGGCTTTGGGGACACTGCAGGTCTGCTCTGGCACCATGCCCGTGCCGTGTGTCACTGGTGACAGGGGGATCTGCTGCTGCCACCCTGCGCTGGCTCCTGCGCACCCTGCAGATTTTGGGATGCTCAGGACACCCTCCCCTGGCTGCGTGTCCCTGCCTGATCCATCCACGGGGACGTGGATCCACAGCAGGGTTTTGGGGAGGATTTGGGGGGCTGCTGGCTGGGAGGCAGCTGTGCCTGTGCCCCATAGCCCGGGGTGTGCTCTGTGCTCCCTTCCAGGCCAGGCAGCCCAAATCCCCCCGGGAGAGGGTGTCCCTGGCTCTCTGTGGTGCCAGCCACGTGCTCTGCTGTGGCTCCGTCACAGCTTTGAGGTTTTTGGGGTTTTCTGCGCCTTCCTGTTGCAATCACAGTGCAGCTCCCTGGGGTCACAGTGAGACTACCAGGTTGGAGAGCAGGAGTTTGGCAGCAGGATGGGGATGAGGAACAGGAATTTTCCTCCCACTCCTGTCAGGATTTTTAACCCCTTGTGCCCCACAGGGGCAGCTCTGGATTCTGGGTGTGCCCGTGGGATTTCAGTGCTCTGGAGCCGCCTCGGCAGCACGAGCTGGGCCTGTGCACCCCGTGTGCCTGTGCTGTTTCCAGGCTGGATTGAGCCTGGTTTAAGCTCAGGTTTCTCTGATGGAGCCCTCAGTGGGACAGGTGACTCTTGCTGGCTGCTGGGACAGTGTCCCGATCCCATTGCCATCCCTGGAGCAGTTCCCCAGCTGGGATCCCGACAGCCACATGGGCTAGTGGCCACTCCGTGGGCAGGGACAGGGCCACGGGGCTCAGGAGCCGGGATGGAATGTCCCCCAGGGCGCTGCACTGACCCTGGAACACGGGATGGAATGTCCCCCAGGGCACTGCACTGACCCTGGAACACGGAGCAGCTCTGCCAAGAACCCCACCCCGGGATCCAGGGCTCGTGCTGGGCATTGAGCAGAGCAGCTCCAGCATCCCCGTGCCCTATGAATTAAAGATTGAGGTTAATTACAGCCATGAAACCTCTGAGCCTTAGGCACAGGACACTGAGCCTTTGCTGGGATCGCTCCGGGTGCGACTCGGCCACAATTCCCCGTGGCTCCCGCAGCATTCCGGGCTCTGCTGTGGCTGCTGGGGGGTGCAGGGGCACCCTGAGCCTCAGGGTGGGCTCTGGGGGCTCATCCTGAGGGGTTCAGTGTCCTGGGCACGGGGCTGGGCTGGCTCTGGTGGTGGGACAGAGCCGGAGGGGTTTGGGATCCCTGTGAGCATCCCTGGGGGATTTCAGGTGTGGGGAGCCAGGGCAGGCACTGGGGCTGAGCCCAGGCTGGGTCAGAGAGCTGGGAGAGGGGACAGGGAGATCCTATTGGGAGCAAGGAAATCCTTGGGAACAGGGAGATCCTGGGAACAGGGAGATCCCAGCACACTCTGGCTGCTGGCCCAGAGCCCAGCCCTGCTGCAGGACCTGGGCAATGTGGCTGGGGGTGTGAGGGAAGCCTGGCAGAGGGCATTGGCTGGCAGTGCCCAGCCTGGAGCTCTCAGAGCCAAAGCTGTGCTGGGACATGGCCCGGCTGGGCTCATCCAGCCGGTGTAAAATCCCGATTTTCCAAATCCTCCTTGGTGTTCTGTGTGCACGGAGGTGAGCCCGTGTCTGGGTGTGCTGAGCTCTGAGGGACCCCAGAGCCCCTGCAGTGCCACCCCTGCCATGGCAGGGACACCTCCCACTGGCCCAGGTGCTCCAGCCCCAGTGTCCAGCCTGGCCTTGGGCACTGCCAGGGATGCAGGGGCAGCCCCAGCTGCTCTGGCAATCCCAGCCCAGCCAGGAATTCCTCATTGCCAAGATGCCATCCATGCCTGCCCTCTGGCACTGGGAGCCATTCCCTGGGTGCTGTCCCTGCAGGCCTTGACCCCAGTGCCTCTGCAGCTCTCCTGGAGCCCCTGCAGGCCCTGGCAGGGGCTCTGAGCTCTCCCTGGATCCTTCTCCTCTCCAGGTGAGCACCCCCAGCTCTCCCAGCCTGGCTCCCTGGGACCTGAGGGGCTCCAGCCCTGGAGCAGCTCCGGGGCCTCTCTGGGCTCTCTCCAGGTGCTGCTGCTGTGTCCCCAGGGCTGGGGCAGCTCTGCAGGTCGGGTCTCACAGGGGCGGGATCCCCCTGCCCTGCTGGGGCTCAGCCCAGCACATGGATTGTGCCCCATTTCCAGCTGGGGCAGCTCCTGGCTCTCCAGGCCGGTGGCACTCAGTGGTGCCGAGTTCCTGAGCCTTGCCAGGGCAGGGCACGTCCCTGGAATTCTGTCCCTGGAATTGTGCGTGTCCGTGCAGTGTCACCGTCCTGTCCCCACTATCCCTCGCTCTGCCCAGGGCTGCCCCGCTGTCCCCCCTGAGCCCCGCTGTCCCCTGCTGTCCCTGCTATCCCCTGCTGTCCCCTGCTGTCCCCACTGTGCCCTGCTGTCCCCACTGTCCCTGCCGATCCCAGTGTCCCCGCTGTCCCCGCTGTCCCCTCTGACCCCCGCTGTCCCCTCTGACCCCACTAACCCCGGTGTGCCCGGTGTCCCCGCAGGTGCTGTCGGGCTGTGCCATCATCGTGCGGGGCCAGCCCCGCGGGGGGCCGCCCCCGGAGCGGCAGATCAACCTCAGCAACATCCGCGCGGGGAGCCTGGCACGGCGCGCCAACGCCAGCCAGCCCGACAGCCGGGACACCCCCGACGAAGTGAGGGGACAGGGGACACGGGACAGGGATGGGGACAGGGATGGGGTGGGGAGCCTGGCACGGCGTGCCAACGCCAGCCAGCCCGACAGCCGGGACACCCCTGACGGGGTGAGGGGACAGGGGACACGGGACAGGGACAGGGATGGGGTGGGGCAGGGAACCTGGCGTGGTGTGCCAATGCCAGCCAGCCCGACAGCAGGGACACTCCCAACGAGGTAGGGGACACAGGGGACAGGGACAGGGATGGAGTGGGGCAGGGAGCCTGGCATGGCGTGCCAATGCCAGCCAGCCCGACAGCCGGGACACCCCCGACGAGGTGAGGGGACACAGGGGACAGGGATGGGGTGGCCTGGCAGGGACACACGGGGAGGCCTGGGGGGATCCTCTCCTTCTTTGCCCCTCTGCACTTGGCACGGTGTTGTGGGGGGCACTGAGGAGCGGCTTGGGACTCATGAAGGGGTGGTTTGGGACTTGGGGGACGGTTTGGGGCACATGGGGTGGCTGGTTTGGGATGCATGGGGTGGCTGGTTTTGGGCACACGGGGTGGTTTGGGACTCGGTATGGTTTGGAGCACATGGGTTGGCTGTTTTGGGGCACACACGGGGTGGTTTGGGACACATGGGTTGGCCAGTTTGGGGCACGTGGGGTGGCTGTGTTGGGGCACATGGGTTGGCTGTTTTGGGGCATGAAGAATGGTTTGGAGCATATGGGAGAGTTTGGGACACATGAAGGGCTGGTTTGGGGCACATGGGGTGGCTGGTTTGGGGCATGAGGAATGGTTTGGGGCATATGGGAGAGTTTGGGACACAGGACAAGGTGGTTTGGGGTACATGGAAGAGCTTGGGACACATGAAGGGGTGGTTTGGGGCACGTGGGGTGGCTGTGTTGGGGCATGGGAGGCGGTTTGGGACTCGGGGAATGGTTTGAGGCAACACAGGGGATGGTTTGGGGGGTGGTTCAGGGCACATGGGGTATGGCTTGGGACAGTGGGAGGGTGGATTGGGGCACATGGGGTGGCTGTTTTGGGGCACACCGGGGGTGGTTTGGGGCACACCACGGGTGGTTTGGGGCACACCGGGGGTGGTTTGGGGCACA
>NW_005054765.1:83715-87204 GCF_000277835.1 Geospiza fortis | reverse complement strand
CCCCGTCCCGCCCGGCAGCCCTGGGGCTTCCCGGCCCGCGAGTTCCTGCGCAAGAAGCTGATCGGGAAGGAGGTGTGCTTCACCGTGGAGTACAAGACCCCGCAGGGCCGCGAGTACGGCATGGTCTACCTGGGGAAAGGTGAGATGGGTGACCTGGGGAAAGGGGAGCCTCGGTGGGGCACCTGGGGAAGGGGAGGATGGATGGGGCACCTGGGGAAAGGTGAGCCTCCATGGGGCACCTGGGGAAAGGGGAGGATGGGTAGGTTAGGATGGATGGGTTACCTGGGTCTGGATGGGGTACCTGGGAAAAGGTGGCTCAGGGTGTTTTACCTGGGAAAAGGTGGCTCTGGAAGGTTTACCTGGGAAAAGGTGGCTCAGGGTGTTTTACCTGGGAAAAGGTGGCTCAGGGTGTTTTACCTGGGAAAAGGTGGCTCTGGAAGGTTTACCTGGGAAAAGGTGGCTCTGGATGGTTTACCTGGGAAAAGGTGGCTCAGGGTGTTTTACCTGGGAAAAGGTGGCTCAGGGTGTTTTACCTGGGAAAAGGTGGCTCTGGATGGTTTACCTGGGAAAAGGTGGCTCTGGATGGTTTACCTGGGAAAAGGTGGCTCAGGGTGTTTTACCTGGGAAAAGGTGGCTCTGGGGGTAGCACAAGGGGAGGTTTGGGCTGTGTTGGGCTGTGCCATCAGCAGGAGGATGCCTGCCTGCTTTTCCATGAATTTCCACGGCCCTCCAGCTCTGAGAGGGCAGTGAGGGGTGCCTGCTCCAGCCCCCCAGGTTTCCACAGCTCTCCCTGCTCTCCCTGCTCCAGGAGCGTTCCTGGGCTCAGCCTGGAATGCCCTAAGCACAAATCCAGCTGGGAACCCCCTTCTGGGGGGGATGCAGTGGGGAGTGGGGGTGTTGGGGCACGCTGTGGCAGCAGCAGGATGCATTCCCACTGCTCCATGGATTCCCAATTTTGGGAGGGGGGCAGTGCCCGGTGCTGATCCCAGCTGAGCTGGAGCTCATGGACACAAGGAGCAGCTCTGGGTGAATTCCCACAGCTTTCCCTTCCCCATCCTTTTCATTGTTACAAATCTCTTGCCTGTCTGTGGCTGAGATCCCAAAAGGAATTCACCCCGAGCATTCCGGGTGGGTTTTGGGGCTCTCCCTCCTTGTGTCCCATCAGCCATGGCCCTTTGGAGGCACCAGCTTTGTCCCTGCCCTGGGGATTCAGGGGATGAGCTCTGGGCTCCCAGCTCATCCTCCAGAGCCTGGCTGCTGCTGGGCCAGGGGATGCTCCATGTGCAGCTGAGCCAGCCCTGCTGTGGGATATTTGGGATGGCAGGGGGATGTGGCTGGCCTTGCACACAGCTCCCAGGCACTGCAGTCCCTTGGGAAGGAGGGAAGGACCAGGCACTGGGAAGGGGCTGCTGAATTTTGGGAGAAGTCCCTGGGGAGCCCCAGTGGGGTCTGGGGGGTTGGGTGCCCTCAGCCCCACATCCCTGCGGACTCGGCTGTTTCCCATGTGGGAGCAGGCTGGAAAGGGGGAGCAGCTGCTCCAGGTGTGCTCCCTGTGGGTTTGGGAGCGGTTCATCAGCAGGAGGATGCCTGCCTGCTTTTCCAATGGCACTCAGAGCATTCCCATGGCACTCAGAGCCTTTCCTGGAATTCCCGTGGCACTCAGGACATTCCCATGGCACTCAGAGCCTTTCCTGGCATTCCCAGGGCACTCAGGACATTCCCGTGGCACTCAGAGCCTTTCCTGGCATTCCCATGGCACTCAGAGCATTCCCGTGGCACTCAGAGGCTTTCCTGGCACTCCCATGGCACTCAGAGCATTCCCATGGCACTCAGAGCATTCCCGTGGCACTCAGAGGCTTTCCATTCCACTCAGGACCTTTCCTGGCATTCCCATGGCACTCAGAGCCTTTCCAGGCATTCCCATGGCACTCAGGACCTTTCCTGGTATTCCTGTGGCACTCAGGACCTTTCCATGGCACTCAGAGGCTTTCCTGGCATTCCCGTGGCACTCAGGACCTTTCCTGGCATTCCCATGGCACTCAGAGGCTTTCCTGGCATTCCCGTGGCACTCAGGACCTTTCCTGGCATTCCCATGGCACTCAGAGGCTTTCCTGGCATTCCCGTGGCACTCAGGACCTTTCCTGGCATTCCCATGGCACTCAGAGGCTTTCCTGGCATTCCCGTGGCACTCAGGACCTTTCCTGGCATTCCCATGGCACTCAGAGGCTTTCCTGGCATTCCCGTGGCACTCAGGACCTTTCCTGGCATTCCCATGGCACTCAGAGGCTTTCCTGGCATTCCCGTGGCACTCAGGACCTTTCCTGGCATTCCCATGGCACTCAGAGGCTTTCCTGGCATTCCCGTGGCACTCAGGACCTTTCCTGGCATTCCCATGGCACTCAGAGGCTTTCCTGGCATTCCCGTGGCACTCAGGACCTTTCCTGGCATTCCCATGGCACTCAGAGGCTTTCCTGGCATTCCCGTGGCACTCAGGACCTTTCCTGGCATTCCCGTGGCACTCAGGACCTTTCCTGGCATTCCCATGGCACTCAGAGGCTTTCCTGGCATTCCCATGGCACTCAGGACCTTTCCAGGCATTCCCATGGCACTCAGAGGCTTTCCTGGCATTCCCATGGCACTCGGGACATTCCCAGGGCAGGAGCAGGGATGGGCTCATCCAGCCAGCCTTGCTGACATCCCGGGCAGATCCCGAGGCCGGCAGGATGGGCAGTGGGCTCTGCAGGGGGAGGGGGCCCAGGTGGGCAGTGCCTGCTCGGAGCCCTGCCCTGCAGCCCCTCGCTGCTCCCAGCCCATCCCGGGCCATCTGCTGCATCCTGGCACATGCCAGGGAGCTCCTCCCGTGCCCCAGGCTGCCCCTGGGCCCCACAGATCCCGGGGTGTCAGAGTTACCTCTGTGCTGCAGGAGCGTTTGGACAGCGCCCTCCTGCACGGGGTGGGATTTTGGGATGTCCTGACTCTGGATTGGTGATCCCTGGGGGTCCCTTCCCACTCAGGACATGCCATGATGCATTCCTGAGCCCCTGGTGTGCCAGGGAGGCCCTTTGGGATGGGGATCCCCTGCTGCAGAGGGAGGGATTGGAATCACAAACATTTTGGCTGGGAAGGACCCCTGAGATCCAAGACCATGGAATCCAGTGTTTGATTTGCACCCTGGATTTGGGGAGCTGCTGCTCTGCCCTGCCCTGAGCCGCCCTGCAGCCAGGGCCATCCTGGGGCCCGTGGGCAGGGAGTGAGGCTGGGAAGGGTTGGGGTGTTGGGGCCTCTCTGGAGCCGTCCCCATCCCTGCTCCAGCCCCGCCTGGAGCGGCGCGGGCGGGAGAAATGAGGCAGAAAATGTTTCCTGATGAAGTTTGTCAGGGTTTGAGCACCATTAATGTGGGAATGCTGTGACAGATTCCCTGCAGCAGCTCCTGCCTGGGGAGGATGGAGAGCAGGGAGCTCTGCAGGGGGATGGGGACAGGCTGGATCC
>NW_005054765.1:81572-83310 GCF_000277835.1 Geospiza fortis | reverse complement strand
AGCACAGGGAACGGCCTCAGGCTGGGCCAGGGGAGGTGAGGTTGGACAGCAGCAGCAATTTCCCCATGGAAAGGGGGTCAGGCCTTGGCTGGGGCTGCCCAGGGAGCCCAGGCTGTGTCCCCAGGAGAGCTCTGGGGTTGTTCCAGCACTGCTTACCTGGATCACTGGGAATGCTGCCTCATTCCCGTGTCCCTCCAGCTCCTCTCACCTGTGCTCCTCTCCTCTCTCAGACACCAGCGGTGAGAACATTGCTGAGTCCCTGGTGGCTGAAGGACTGGCGTCCCGGCGGGAGGGCATCCGAGCCAACAAGTACGTGCTGATCCCATCCTGATCCCATCCCCATCCTGATCCCAATCCTGATCCCGGGCTGGTGCTCAGGCATGGAGCCCCTGGATCCCTCAGCTGCAGGGCCCAGGCCCTGCTCCTCAGCCCCAAGATGCCCACATCCCACAGGCATCCCTGGGGTGTCCCGTGGGCTTTGGGGCTGTGCAGGGGCTGGCAGGGGCTGCCCACCTCCCTGGATGCCAAGGCACTGGAGCTGTGTCCATGGCTGTGGAGCAGGGACTCTCTGGGAGCCTCCAAAGTCGCTCCTGGGGTGGGGTTGAATCCCCTTCGTTCCCACTGGAGAGGAGGTGCTGGGACGTGGCTGGTGCTGGGTCTGGCTGGGTGATCCCTGTGCCAGCAGAGCCGAGGCTTTTCCTGGGCTCCCTCACATCCCTGGGGCTGCAGCTGTGGGGACAGGATCCATTCCAGAGGGGCAGGACACTTCAGGGCAGGGTCAGCCTCGTTTGTGGGGTCATGGAATCCTGGAATGGTTTGGGTGGGAAGGGACCCCAAAGCCCCTGCAGTGCCACCCCTGCCATGGCAGGGACACCTCCCACTGGCCCAGGTGCTCCAGCCCCAGTGCCCAGCCTGGCCTTGGGCACTGCCAGGGATGCAGGGGCAGCCCCAGCTGCTCTGTTTGGTGTCCCTGAGTTTGTTGTGGCAGGGCTGGGAGGGGATCGTGGGCACCTTGGTGGCCCCTCAGTGGCTCCCTGTGCGTGCAGGGTCGGGCTGATCCCTGGATTCCCATGGAATGTGCCTTCCCTGCTCTCCCAGACTTGCTCTGCCCTGCTGGGAGCCGGGAACGCTGCTGCCTTTCCCTCGTGGTGCCCAGAGCAGCCTCTGGAGGGGTTCCCGGGCTCTCCTCCCCATCCGTGGGAGCAGGAGGTGCTTCCCGCTGCATTCCCACTGGGATGGGCGGTGAGAGGAGCGGGCTTGGCTCAGGCAGGATGGCCCTGGAGCCCCCGAGGCTGCGGGGCTGAGCGCACCGTGCCCTTAGCCCCGAGCAGAGCCGGCTGGCCGAGCTGGAGGAGCAGGCCCGCAGCGCCAAGAAGGGCATGTGGAGCGAGGGCACGGGCTCGCACACCGTGCGCGACCTCAAGTACACCCTGGAGAACCCGCGGCACTTCGTGGACTCCCTGCACCAGAAACCCGTCAATGGTGAGGTGGCCCCGTGGCCCTGTGTCCCCCTGTCCCCCTGTCCCCAGCCCAGCAGGCTGAGGTCCCGTGTCACTCTGCAGCCATCATCGAGCACGTGCGGGACGGCAGCGTGGTGAGGGCCCTGCTCCTGCCCGACTTCTACCTGGTCACCGTCATGCTCTCGGGCATCAAGGTGAGCCCCATTGCTGCTGCCCCATTCCCTGTGCCCCATTCCCTGTGCCCCATTCCCCGTGCCCCATTCCCCGTGCCCCATTCC
>NW_005054765.1:78209-80851 GCF_000277835.1 Geospiza fortis | reverse complement strand
GGCGATCGCTCGGCACCCATCCCCTTCTGGGGACAGCTCGGCACCCATCCCCTTCTGGGGACAGCTTGGCACCCATCCCCTTCTGGGGACAGCTCGGCACCCATCCCCTTCTGGGGACAGCTCCCCAGGAGGAGCGCGGGTCTCACCAGGGTGAAGAAGGTGCAGAAGATGGTGACGGAGCTGAAGGCGGCGATGTAGACGTGCATCTCGCGGTGCTCCTTCTCGGTGAACAGCGGGTTCTGGCACTGGATGCCGCAGCCCTCCACGTCCTCGTACCAGCTCTTGGGGTTGTCCGTCCTCACCAGCGGCGCCTCGCACTGCCCCGAGCTGTTGAACTTGATGTTCTGCACCTCGTTCTGCCAGAGGGGAAAGCAGGCTGTGAGGAGGAGGAGGGGGAGGAGACACCCCCGTGGCCAAGATGGACATCAGTCCCCTGTGGAGGGCAGGGGACAGCTGGGTTCCACAGAATCACCAGGGAATCATGGAATGGGTTGGGTGGGAAGGGACCTCAGAGCCCCTGCAGTGCCAGCCCTGCCATGGCAGGGACACCTCCCACCGGCCCAGGTGCTCCAGCCCCAGTGTCCAGCCTGGCCCTGGGCACTGCCAGGGATGCAGGGGCAGCCCCAGCTGCTCTGGCAATCCCAGCCCAGCCAGGAATTCCTCATTGCCAAGATCCCATCCATGCCTGCCCTCTGGCACTGGGAGCCATTCCCTGGGTGCTGTCCCTGCAGGCCTTGGCCCCAGTCCCTCTGCAGCTCTCCTGGAGCCCCTGCAGGCCCTGCTGGGGGCTCTGAGCTCTCCCTGGAGCATTTCCCTCTCCAGGTGAGCACCCCCAGCTCTCCCAGGCTGGCTCCCTGGGAACTGAGGGGCTCCAGCCCTGGAGCAGCTCCGGGTCCCTGTGCAGGCGTCCTTGAGCTGGAGTCAGTCCCGGTTTCCCAGGGCAGTCACAGGGCTCTGTCCTTACACAAATTCCCCAATTGCAGTCCCCAAAACACCCCTGGAGCTGGGGAATGGGGGCAGCCTCAGGATTTGGGCCCATCCCGTGCCCTGACTGTCCCCGTGTCCCGCAGTGTCCCACCTTCAAGCGCGAGGCCGACTCTGAGGTCCCGGAGCCGTTTGCGGCCGAAGCCAAATTCTTCACGGAGTCCCGGCTGCTGCAGAGGGACGTGCAGATTGTCCTGGAGAGCTGCCACAACCAGAACATCCTGGGCACCATCCTGCACCCGGTGAGAGCCACCACGGGCTGCCTCCGGGGGCTGGGGACGCTCTGGGGGTCACAGGCTGCTCCCAGTGGGGGAACTGGGACGTGTGGTGGGTTTGGGACATCCTGGTCCGTGTGAGGAGGGCAGAGCCTGGGGTGTCACTGGTGGGGTCTCCAGTAGCACTGGGAGCTCAGGGGACATTGAGGGGGCTCTGCAGGTCCCCCCCAGCAGGGGGATCCTGCTGACCCTGGGGGATCCTGCTGACCCTGGGGGATCCTGCTGACCCTGGGGGATCCTGCTGACCCTGGGGGATCCTGCTGCCCCTGGGGGATCCTGCTGATCCCGGGGGGATCCTGCTGACCCCGGGGGGATCCTGCTGACCCCAGGGGGATCCTGCTGACCCCGGGCCTTCTCCTGCTCCCCGCAGAACGGGAACATCACGGAGCTGCTGCTGAAGGAGGGCTTTGCCCGCTGTGTGGATTGGTCCATCGCCGTCTACACCCGCGGCGCCGACAAACTGCGCGCGGCCGAGAGGTGGGATGGGGATCCTGCTGATCCCAGTGCTCCCAGCTGATCCCTCTGATCCCTGTTCTCCTGCTGCTCCCAGTGCTGCCAGCTGATCCCACTGATCCTGCTGATCCCATCTGCTCCCACTGTTCCCTCTGCACCCAGCTGATCCCAGTGCTCCTGCTGATCCCACTGTTCCCATTGCTCCCTGCTGATCCCGCTGATCCCATCTGCTCCCACTGCTCCCAGCTGCATCCGTGGGGTGCCCAGAGCAACTCCAGCCCCCTATAGCCCCGTGTGGCTGATCCGGGGTGGGATTGATGGGATCTCCCCTCCATCTCTCCCCGGGGCTTTGCTGGGAGTGCCACCCCCAGCACGTCCAGGTGTCCCAGCCCCAGGGTCCCACTGTCCCCACCCCTCCAGGTTTGCCAAGGAGCGCAAGCTGCGGATCTGGAGGGATTACGTGGCCCCCACGGCAAACCTGGATCAGAAGGACAAACAGTTCGTGGCCAAGGTGAGTGGGGCTGGGAAGGGACAGGTGGGGACCAGGGGCACAGCACGGCGTGCCCAGCTCCCAGTCTGGCCTCTCCATGGGTGTGCACAAACCCCAGAGGGGTTTCCTGGGCTGGATCCTGGCCGTGGATCCCCGGGTGCTCTGGGATCTCCAGCAGGGCTGGAGTGGGAAGAGGTGCCAGGAGAAGGGAAGGAGCCCTGAGAGAGAGGGGAGCTTTGGTTTGTGGGCACAGACTGCGGGTGTCCTGGCACCTTGCTCAGGTCAGCTGGGGCCACGGGGATGGGATTGCATCTCAACTGATTCCTGATTCTCCCGGGGAATGGCTGCCCATGGATCAATTCCTGATCCTCCCAGGGAATGGCTGCCCCATGGATCAATTCCCAATTCTCCCAGGGGAAGGAGATCCCGCGGGGCCCCTC
>NW_005054765.1:76351-76808 GCF_000277835.1 Geospiza fortis | reverse complement strand
CTCCCGAGCCGCTGGAATTTCCCTGGGAATCGGCAGCAGCCACGTTTCTTGGAAAGTCGGCCTGGGCCAGCGCAGGGTCGGATCCTTCCAGCTGCTCCTGTCCTGCCGGGATCGGGATCGTGTCCGAGCGACCTGGCCTCGCCTGGGTGCTCCTGGGGATGCAGGAATGGCATCAAATGGGATCAAGCCTGGCAGACCCCGGGGGATGCAGGAATGGGATCAAATGGGATCAAACCTGGCAGATCCTGGTGGGGGGGATACAGGAATGGGATCAAAGCTGACAGATCCTGGGGAATGCAGGAATGGGATCAAATGGGATTAAGCCTGGCAGATCCTGGGGAATGCAGGAATGGGATCAAGGCTGGCAGCTCCTTGGAAAAGCAAGAATGGGATCAAGCCTGGCAGATCCTGGGGAATGCAGGAATGAGATCAAGCCTGGCAGATCCTGGGGAAAAGC
>NW_005054765.1:75251-76336 GCF_000277835.1 Geospiza fortis | reverse complement strand
GGAATGGGATCAAAGCTGGCGGCTCATTGGAAAATCAGGAATGGGATCAAGCCTTTGCGGACCCTGGGGGTCTCTTAGATGCTGGGGGTTGAACGGAGCAGAGATGGAAAAGCTCTGGGGCTGCCAGGACAGCCAGGAGCTCCTGTAGCTGCTCACAGCTGATCCCTGTGGCTCTACTGGCTCGTGTCCGCTGGGATGAGGTTGGGAATGGCTCCTGTGCTTGCTGGGGTGGCTCAGATGTGGCTGGGACAGGAACAGGGCTCCCCAAAACCTGCCCAAACCAGGAAGGGCATTCCCTGTGGGAGCAGTGCAGGGACACGGAGCTCGGAGGGGCTCCGGGAGGCCGGCACCGAGAGCCCATCCCTGGGGATGAGGACGTGGCGGTGACAAATGACACCTGCAGGTGTCCCCCGTGGGCACGGCAGGGCCGCGTGCCGGCGCTGGAACGCCGGGAAGCGCCGCTGCGGTGCCAGGAGCGGTGCCAGGAGCGGTGCCAGGGCCGTCAGTCACGCTCCGCTCAGCTGCTGGAGGGGGCGGCTGGATGCTCCCGGCGCTTCCAAGATGCCGTGATTCTGTGGGATAGCAGCAGGCAGGGCCCCCCAGTCTCTGGAGAGGGATGTCCGGGGTGGCTTTGGGATGAGCAGCATCTCCCCCCATCCCCAGGAGGGACAGGATCTAGCTTTCCCCCGGGAATGGTGGGCGCTGACCCCCGGTGCTGTGCAGTGGGATGCCCGTGGGTTGGGGGGCAGAGTTTGCAGGATCCCCCCAGTTCCCCGGCTCTGCGGGGTCCCTGGGAGCCCCCAAAGGCAGCAAACACGGTGTCCTGCTTTTCGGGGAGGGGGCTGGAATTTCTCCGCCTGCTGGGTCGCTCCTGCTCTTCGCACGGGGCTCTGGAATTTGGCCTTTGGCAGCCGCAGCGCCCCCGCATTTGGGTGTCACTTTGGGGGCTTTTTGTTCTTTTTCCCCTCGCCCAGAATTGCAAGCGACAGGGGAAAGGAGGGCAGATGCGCGCAGTGGCAGCGCGGGGCCCGCAGCTAGGCACGTGCCCGGCTCCCCGGGGCTCGGCCCGTCCCGGTGCCGGTCTC
>NW_005054765.1:68173-74709 GCF_000277835.1 Geospiza fortis | reverse complement strand
GCAGAGCTGAGCCCGGGAGCTGCTCCTGGGCTGAGCCGAGTGCCAGACCCTGCCAAAACCCCTCCAAAGGACATTTTTGGGATGGGGGGACACTCGAGCCTCTCCTGGTGCTGGGCTCTGGCTCCCCAAGTGCCACCATCCTTGCTGGGGTGCAGGAGGTCACCCTCAGCTTTGGGGGTGCTCTCTGTCCATCCCAAGAGTGGGTCCCAGGGCAGGGATGCTGTCCTAGGAGCACAGCACTCAGCAGCTTTGGGAGTGGGGACATGTCCCCATGGTCCCCAGGCATGGGGGTTCTTGTCCTCCCCAGCTCCCAGGGAAACCATTCCTAAAGGTGGAATCCCATCACAGCGGGGTCATCTCCCAGCACCCCAGGGTGACATCCCAGCACCCCAATGTCACATCCCAGCACCCCAGGGTGACATCCCAGCACCCCGAGGTCCCCGGATCGCAGCCCTGTGGCTGCTCTGTGTCTGTCCCTGGCTGTTCCCATGGATTGGGATCAGCATTTGGGTTCAGCCATGCCTTTTGGGCACATCCACAGTTCGTGGGGGCAGGGTCCTGCTGCCAGAGGCCCCCCAGAAAGTGTGAAATTCCCAATCCTCAGAGGAAGAGCTGCTTCCCTCTGCTGCTTCCTCCTCCTCGGGCTGGTCCTGGCTCTGGGTCTGTGCCAGCCCTGCCCGGGGCACTCAGACTGGGAGGTTTTGTGTCCTCTACTGGTCCCAGTTCTCCCTCCCTGTGTGCCCCCAGTACTGGGGACAAGCAAAGCCCGGGGTGGAAAACTGGAGGCTTTGTTGGGCCCAGCTCTTGCAGTGAGGAAATCTTCCCTGATAAATGTGGACAAGGGAGGGCTGTGAGCTCCGTGCCCTGGGGCGGTGATGGGATGGGGGTGACCGGGGTGGCCGTGCCACAGGGACATTCCAGAGCTGCCCTCCCTGCTCCCAGCCCGGGGGACGTGGGAAGCCACAGCCGGAGCGTGCTGGCTCTGCAAGAAACAGCTGCAGAGCTTTAAAAAAATAATCCTTCCAATCCCGTTATCAAAGGGCCTCTCGCAGGCAGGAGAAGCCACAATAAATATTGGATAAGGGAAGTGGCGGCAGCGGGCTGGCAACGTGGGGGGAGACAAAAGCCCCAGCCCCGGGGCGGTGCTGAGTTGCCCGTTCTGTCACCGTTCTGTCACCGTGTCACCCCCTGTGACCCTGCTGCCCTCCCTGCAGCTCCAGCAGGAGGAGGGAGTGGCTGCCCAGGGAGGGTGGGCACCTGGGCGTGCCCCTCATGCCACCCTGCTCTGTCCTGCCTGGGACTGGCATCCCGTGGGAGCCCTGGCCCCAGGTGCCGTGTCCTGCTGTGTCCCGTGTCCTCTGTCCCGTGTCCTGCTGTGTCCTTTGTCCTGCTGTGCCCCACGTCCTGCTGTGTCCCTTGTCCTCCAGCATCCCATGTCCTGCTGCATCCCATGCCCTGCAGGGACCCTTTGTAACTGGGTCAGGGCCCTGCAGGGACCCTGGAGGTCCCTCTTGGCTCCTGCTGCCACCCGGCTCTGTCCTGCCTGGGAGACACGATGTCCCTGCTCCAGGTGCCGTGTCCTGCTGCATCCTGTGTCCTACATCTGTGTCCTGCTACATCCCATCATGTGCTCCATCCGTGTCCTGCTGCCTCCTGTATCCTACATCCGTGTCCTGCTGCATCTGTGTCCTGCTGCATCCCATCATGTGCTCCATCCGTGTCCTGCTGCCTCCTGTATCCTACATCCGTGTCCTGCTGCATCCCATCATCTGCTCCATCCTGTATCCTACATCCATGTCCTGCTACATCTGTGTCCTGCTTCTTCTTATGCCCTGCTACATCCCATGTCCTGCTGCATCCTGTATCCTGCTACATCTGTGTCCTGCTGCATCCCATGTCCTACATCCTGTATTGTGCTTCATCCTGTATCCTGCTGCATTCCATATTCTGCTACATCCATGTGCTGCTGCATCCCAAGTCCTGCATTCTGTGTCCTGATGCATCCATGTGCTGCTGCATCCCATGTCCTGCTTCATCCTGTATCCTGCTTCATCCTGTATCCTGCTTCATCCCATATTCTGCTTCATCCCATGTCCTGCTGCATCCTGTGTGCTGCTGCATCCATGTGCTGCTGCATCCCATGTCCTGCATCCCATATCCTGATACATGCCATGTCCTGCTGCATCCTGTGTGCTGCTGCATCCATGTGCTGCTGCATCCCGTGTTCTACCTCCTGTATTCTGCTTGCTTCATCCTGTATCCTGCTTCATCCCATATTCTGCTTCATCCCATGTCCTGCTGCATCCTGTGTGCTGCTGCATCCATGTGCTGCTGCATCCCATGTCCTGCATCCCATATCCTGATACATGCCATGTCCTGCTGCATCCTGTGTGCTGCTGCATCCATGTGCTGCTGCATCCCGTGTTCTACCTCCTGTATTCTGCTTCATCCCATGTCCTGCTTCATCCTGTATCCTGCTTCATCCTGTATCCTGCTTCATCCCATATTCTGCTTCATCCCATGTCCTGCTGCATCCTGTGTGCTGCTACATCCGTGTGCTGCTGCATCCCATGTTCTACATCCTGTATTCTGCTTCATCCATGTCCTGCTACATCCCATGTCCTGCTTCATCCTGTATCCTGCTTCATCCCATATTCTGCTTCATCCCATGTCCTGCTGCATCCTGTGTGCTGCTACATCCGTGTGCTGCTGCATCCCATGTTCTACATCCTGTATTCTGCTTCATCCATGTCCTGCTACATCCCATGTCCTGCTTCATCCTGTATCCTGCTTCATCCCATATTCTGCTTCATCCCATGTCCTGCTGCATCCTGTGTGCTGCTACATCCGTGTGCTGCTGCATCCCATGTTCTACATCCTGTATTCTGCTTCATCCATGTCCTGCTACATCCCATGTCCTGCTTCATCCTGGGGGCGGCAGGAAGGAGAGAGGCCGCTCCCTCCTCGCCCCTGGATGCCCTGGAGCGTGAGATTGGATTACTCCACTTGGCAGGCACACGGCTTTGGGCTGCTCCTGCCGAGGAAACATGCAGGAGCTGCGAGCCGGGAGAGGCCGGGACATTCCCAGGGGCTTTGCTGTGCCCTGTGGTGTCTGCTCAGATCAGAATTCCTTAAATCCTGCTCTCCCTCTGGCCCAGCACGCTGGGAGGGGCGGGTGTGATTGCTGGGCAAAGAGGGCTGGAGTGGGCTCAGCTCCTGCCACCCCTGTGGGGAGGGATGTGTGGGATCAGGATCCTGCTGGAAAAGCAGCAGTGGGAGCCTTTTGGGCTGGGGGCACTGGGCTGTGCTGGGAGCAGGCAGGGAAGGTTCCTGTCCTGCCACTGGGAATATCCAGCGGCTCCACTCAGCTGGGCTGGAGAGCTGGGAATGTTTAACCCGTGTGTCCTGAGCCCCACTGGGATCCTCCTGCCCCCTCTGCCTGGAGCCAGGCTGGGAGAGCTGGGGGTGTCCAGCCTGGAGGGGGGAAGGATCCAGGGAGAGCTGAGAGCCCCTGGCAGGGCCTGCAGGGGCTCCAGGAGAGCTGCAGAGGGACTGGGGCCAAGGCCTGCAGGGACAGCACCCAGGGAATGGCTCCCACTGCCAGAGGGCAGGCATGGATGGCATCTTGGCAATGAGGAATTCCTGGCTGGGCTGGGATTGCCAGAGCAGCTGGGGCTGCCCCTGCATCCCTGGCAGTGCCCAAGGCCAGGCTGGACACTGGGGCTGGAGCAGCCTGGGACAGTGGGAGGTGTCCCTGCCATGGTGGCACTGCAGGGGCTCTGAGGTCCCTGACCACTGAAACCATTCCAGGATTCCCTGACTTTATGATCCTGATCAGTTTGCTCCCACCACGGGCTGTCCTTGCTCTCTCCTCCCTGAGCATCATCCCTTGTCCAGTGTCCAGCTGCTGCTCCTGCCCCTCTGGAGTTGCCTCTGGAATGGAACCCAGGGCGCTGAGCCCTGGCACAGCACACACACGGCTGGCAGTGCCCTGGTGTGCCACGTGTCACCATGCCAGGAGCCACTGGTGCCAGCCAGGCTGGGGCTGGGGCTGCTTGCTGTGCTGGGGATGGCAGTCAGGGTGGCAGGGCCGGTGTCACGGTGGCACCTGGCCCTCGGTGTGCCCAGGTGGCCGCTGTCCCCACGCTCAGCTCTGTCTCTGTCCCCAGGTGATGCAGGTGCTCAACGCCGACGCCATCGTGGTGAAGCTCAACTCCGGGGACCACAAAACCATTCACCTGTCCAGCATCCGGCCACCCCGGCTCGAGGGGGACAGCGCCCAGGTGACACCGCGGGGACAGGGAGGGGACAGCGCCTGGGGACACTGCGGGGACAGGGCACAGGGAGGGGACAGTGCCTGGGGACACTGCGGGGACAGGGAGGGGATGGGAGCAGAGGGGGAAGGGGCCGGGCAGGGGGCAGCATTGGCTCTGTGTGCAGCCCCCTCCCGTGCTGCTCCTGCTCCCCCTGGGATGCCCGTGCCCCCTTTCCTTCCTGCGGGAGCCCATCCCATGGGATGCAGGAGGCCTGGGAAGGGCTGGAGCGTGCACTGGTGGCTGCAGGGAGATGGCTCTGTCCCTCTTCTCCTGCCTCAGTTTCCCCTCTGCTCCGTGGGCGCTCCCAGCTGGTGGCATGTTCCTTAGGGATACCTGTGCCTGTGGCCTCACGCCCTCGTGTCCCCATCCGTGGGGCAGGCACGGGAGGCTGCACAGCTGCTCCTGAGGGGGTGAATCCTCGGTTTTCCTTCCCCTGGGCCGTGGGGCTGGCTGGGCTCTGTGACTCCCCAGAGGAGCAGCTGCTGTGTCCTGGGCTCTGAGGGACACCAGGGCTGGCTCCTGCCTGGCAGCTCAGGATCGATGGGTTCCTGGCAGGCTCTGGAACGTTGGGAAAGGCTGGAAAAGTCACATTGTTCCTGCACAGCTTGGTCCCTGCTCTCTGTGTTTGAGGCTCTCTCAGGCCAGCACCGCTGGAGCCGGATCCGAGCGCGCGGCAGGGAGATGAAAGCGCCGGGATGAGCTGGGATTGGGCACGGGGAGTGCCCTTGACCCCGCTCAGAGCTGGGCCGGCAAACGGGACATGGCCCCGGTGTGTGTGCGGCACACACTGAGTGCCCTTGGCCCTGCTCAGAGCTCCAGGGCTGTGCCAGGAAATGGGGCATGGCCCCGGTGTGTGGGGCACACACTGAGTGCCCTTGGCCCTGCTCAGAGCCCTGGGGCTGGGCCAGGAAATGGGGCATGGGCCCGGTGTGTGGGGCACACACAGAGTGTCCCTGACTGTGTGCAGCATGAGGGATCAGTCCCTGTGTCACACACAGAGGGTCCCTGACTGTGTCCAGTGCTCAGGGCTGTGCAGCATGAGGGATCAGTCCCTGTGTCACACACAGAGGGTCCCTGACTGTGTCCAGTGCTCAGGGCTGTGCAGCATGAGGGATCAGTCCCTGTGTCACACACAGAGGGTCCCTGACTGTGTCCAGTGCTCAGGGCTGTGCAGGATGAGGGATCAGTCCCTGTGTCACACACAGAGGGTCCCTGACTGTGTCCAGTGCTCAGGGCTGTGCAGGATGAGGGATCAGTCCCTGTGTCACACACAGAGGGTCCCTGACTGTGTCCAGTGCTCAGGGCTGTGCAGCATGAGGGATCAGTCCCTGTGTCACACACAGAGGGTCCCTGACTGTGTCCAGTGCTCAGGGCTGTGCAGCATGAGGGATCAGTCCCTGTGTCACACACAGAGGGTCCCTGACTGTGCCCAGAGCTCAGGGCTGTGCAGCATGAGGGATCAGTCCCTGTGTCACAGAGTCTCCCTCATCCCCTCACAGCTCCGGAGCTGCTGCAGGAGTTGGGATGAGGGATTGATTCCTGTCATACAGAGGCTCCTTGACCCTGCTCACAGCTTTGGAGCTGTTCCAGAAACTGGAATGAGGGACTGATCCCTCTTCACAGAGTCTCCATCCCACTCGAGCTCTGGAGCTGCTCCAGGAGCCAGGATGTGGCTCGGATCCCTGTGTCCCTTTCTGGGACAGCGCTGTGGGTGCGGAGCTGGGCACTCTCTGCTGTCTCTCGGTGATGCCAGTCCAGCAGGGGCTCCTCAGGGCAGGGATTTATCCCCACGTTGCTGCTGTTCCCTCTCTTACTGCGTTCCCTCCATGGCTGACGCACTCAGAGCTGTGGGATCATGGAGCTCCTGAGACCCTCGGAGCGCCTGCCTTGTTCCTGGCACATCCCTCCTCCTCCTCCTCCTCCTCCTCCAGCGCCTCTGGAGATGCCAGGAAGGCTCCTGGGAAGGCTCCTGCCTGTGCACACGAGGGGTGCCGAGCCAGGATTGCTCCAAACCCGCCTTTTCCAGGCTGTTTTCCATCCTGGAGCACCGCGGCCGGCCTGGCCGCGCCGGTGGGCGACAGCTCCCGAGGCGACCCCGCGTTGCTGTGGGAACGGGAATTTGGAAATTCCTGCCTCCCTGCACGCCGCCTTGTTCTGGCCACAAGGAATTATGGATGCCTTCCCAGATCGCCTCTTCCCGCTGCTCCTCTGGCATGGGCT